>NW_027052598.1:0-27500 GCF_958450345.1 Calliphora vicina
CCTAGAAACCTGAAATAAAGCTTATATGGAACCGAGTGAGTGGGAAACCACAAGTGTGGACTTTCTGGTACTTTTTCTATATTCTAATGGTACTTTCTATAACAATGGACTTAGAAACATGAAATTAAGCATATATGGTCCTAAGTGAGTGCAAATTCAAGGGACTTCATGATACTTTTTCTTTAATCTAATGGTACTTTTTGTAATTTCTTCACCAATGAACCTAGAAACATGAAATAAAGCTTATATGGACCCAAGTGAGTGGGAAACTACAAGTATATATGGTCCTAAGTGAGTGAAAATTCAAGGGGATACTTCATGATACTTTTTCATTAATCTAATGGTACTTTTTTGAAATTTCTATAACAATGGACTTAGAAACATGAAATTAAACATATATGGTCCTAAGTGAGTTAGGATTCTAGGGGGAGACTTTTTAACACTTTTTCTTTAATCTAATGATACTTTTTTGAAATTTCTATAACAATGGACTTAGAATCATGAAATTAAGCATATATGGTCCTAAGTGAGTTAGGATTCTAGGGGTAGACTTTTTGGTACTATTTCTTTATTCGAATGGTACTTTTAGTAATTTCTTCACCAATGAATTTGGAAACATGAAATAAAGATTATATGGACCCGAGTGAGCGGGAGACTAAATAGTACTATTTCATTCTTTTAATTGGGGTGGCGAAGCGCACCGGGTCAGCTAGTATTTAATAAAGTTTCTTGACTAAACCGTCAGTTAAAATAGAAACTCGATATCGATCGCAGTTTATGCAAATTGATCTTGGTTTATAACAAAATTTAAACTGTTAGTTATGTTAGTAAGCCATTATCACAGTTAATGCAAATTAATCATGGTTTAAAACTAGTTTAAGTAACTTAATGTCTGTATCCACACTTTAACACTTAATTTCCAAAGTTTTGCAGATAATCTCTCTTTCTTTTAAAAGTAATCAAACATTTTATCATAAACATTGAGCTGATTTATAAAACACATTAAAATTTAACCACAATATACCAAATATCTTTAATCTAATACAATGTTAAATAAATTTTCTTAGAATTTTGAAACTATTTTACAAAAATATTGTCATCTAGATTAAATCGTTAGTTTGCCAAACTCTTAACCAACAGCTAACAGAGATTGGATATAAAATGACTAGGCCACATTTGGAAATTATGTAGTCTAACAAAATGTTGCACAGAGTTAAAATATTGGGTAAGTTTAGCGGTTGAAAAAGAAAATTAAAGAATATTTTCATTTCAATATAATTTTCTTTTATTACCAGTAATTTTTTTGGCCTGTTTTGGTGCTAGTTGCCACTGTTCCTCTTTGAAGGCTCTGAAACATGCCCGATCTAATGATAACAATGATAATTCTCCCCAAATTGTCTACTATTCACAAAGTGATCATTACCAGAAAAAGGACAAACCCAAAGAGCCTCAAATAGTGGAGGAAGATTTTGAAGAGACCGAGGAGCAGGAAAAAGATGGCCGTAAAGTACCCGATTATCTATATCCCACCACCATACCCATGATGAATGATAATTTCAAAATTGTTATACCACAAATGTCCAACTATCCCATGTATGGTTTGGAAAATCGCATAGCTTTTAATGAGATGAGACCAGCGGCCAATTACTATAATCCACAGCGTTTGTCTTTGGTCAATCCCAATTTACAATTTGGCTTGAATTTGAATGCTAATGCGGGCATGTATGGAGAACAGAGGCCATCCAAGAAACCCATGCCAGAAGAACAATCTATGTACCAACCAACAGCCATATTGCCATTTATCATAGCGGGACCACCAGGACCTCCAGGGCCCCCTGGACCTGCCGGTCCTCAGGGACCAGCTGGCAGAATGGGACCTCAGGGTAAGCCAGGACCTCAGGGACCCATGGGACCTCCTGGTCCCCAAGGACCTTCTAGCAATCCAAATAATGCTTACGCCGCCTTAGGACAAAGTCATGGTGTTTGGTATACCGGTGGCAAGCCCATTATACCAATTTTACAATCCAACAATAATAACAATAATGAGGAACAATAACGAGAAATAAAATATTGAAACCAAATATTTACTAGTTGTTTCTTTTAATTTCATTTTAAAATACTATAGTTTTTAAACATTAAACCTAACACCCACTTTCTTTTAGTTTCTATTTACTTTAATTTATTTGATTAGTTGTGTGGTTTTTTCTATTAAAAAAAAACAGTCAAAATTAATGACGTTTAAATTCGAATGTATGTTAAAATGTTGCTCTTCTACGAATTTGTATTATAATTGTATAATTTTGTTTTGTTTTTTTAGCTGCAGGCAGTAAAATGTTTAGACATTTTAGTGATTAAGTTCCCCTTAAGCTATTTAGAATTTATTTGTTGATGGATGTTTGGGGAACAATCGTTAGAGGTTAATAAACTTCTGCGTTTGAAATTGAGTTTTTTTTTTAAATACACTTATAATAATTTTGGAGTTTAAATGGAATAATTTAAATAATTCCTAATTAATTTTTTCGATTCTAATAAAAGCTGCTCCGAAGCCAGCTTACTGTGTGTAATTTTTTAAGTCATGGAAATATAACCATATACGGACACCAGCACGTGATAAAAGACCAAAAAAAAAAAACCCGTGTCTCCCAGTTAGGAATTCGGTGTCAGTTTTGCAAAAAAAGTGATCATTTTCTCAGTCTCATATCTTGCAAATAGTTCGGAATTTTGATTTACTTTCTGAGGCAAAGTTGTAGCCCCTATCATAAAGAACAAAAGTTGTGAAAATATAAATATATCGAGGCCTTAGCGCCAAATTATCGTAAGCGACAAAACACAAATTTTACAGGAGAAGGTTTTTTTTGATTATTTTGATATTTATACATAGAATTAAAAATGTTATGATGCGATATAATATAATTTCGTTCAAGCTATTTGACTATTTTTCAAAAAATATTTATAACTTTTGACAATTACAAATTCATGGAATATGACAAAAAATGTTTAATATTGGATTTTTGCATAGATAAATTTTTTTCGAATTGAAATTAAATTTTTATTTATAAATAGTTTTTAATAAAATTTCACAGTTATATAGATTTCTATATTTAAAATGGAATAATGAAAACGAATTTTGAAATTTATTATCAGCAATCCCGCAACTACCAAAAAAGTGTTGAAAAATTCCAAAAATGCTAATTTTTAGTTTTTTGGCTATAATATCCATACCAGGGTCGGGGTTATCGGGACCCTTTACAAAATAATTACAAACATATTGAGCCACCTATAATCGGTTACTATATTTTGATATCGGATACGCGATTTGAGAATTTTTGCCCTAAAGTTTTATTTTACATAAAAAATAGGTGTTTTTTGAAAGGACCTGGTCCCCTCGGTAACAACAATTTTGAAATTGGTTTTCCTTTAAAATATTTTATCAAAACTTAGCTTTCAGAAAGTAGAAATTCCTTATACATCCTCTTAGAAATTTTTTTGCGATAACTTAAAAAGAAAAAAAGTTTTTTTTTCCCAAAAAAATAGCGAAAAATTGCTTTTTAAAAATTTTTTAAATTCAAATGCATATAACTTTGGACTTAGTCATTATTTTTAAACAGTTCTTTTTCCATTTGACACATACATGTGTTGTTAGTCCAATAAAGGAAAATTGGAGAAAATCGGGAAATATTTGGATACGCTGTTATCAAAAAACTGGAGTAGGGTGGGTAAAATTGCTGAAAATTTAATTTTCAAATGCGAATATCTCCTAAGCTATAATAGATAATTGATAGCTACGACGAGGTACTGCTCGATGAGAAGATTCTACATGTATAATGTTTTTGAAATCGAAACTCAAACCAAGAAATAATATCGTTTTAAAAATGTAAGATACCCGAGGTGTCCTACTTTGAGGGCCCTTGGTGGCGCCCCTGGTGGGCCCTTGAGGTCCACGTTCAAAACTTAAACTCGAAAACACTTCTTCTTTGCGCATGTGAAATTTCATTCAAACCAATCTAACCATTTAGAAGTTACTGATTTATTTCCCTCTTTTTTTTCTATACCACTGTGTGTCGCTTACGATAAAATTTGTTTACTGTAAAATATAAACATTGACTTACGATAACATCTTACCGCCTATATTTTTGATGTTATTAACAATTTTGATATTCTGTGAACGCTAAAACATCAGTCGGTCCATAAAATTTTAATTTCTGCAATAAAACACAAATTTTAAAAATGTGGCTTACGATAATTTGGCGCTAAGGGCTCGATATCTTCAAGATCAAAATCGCAAACAACATTAAAAAATGGGTTTTAAAAATCCCGATTGAACTCAGGCGAAAGTTCATGCAATAGTCGTGGCAGTAAGAGAAATATCAATGTTACGAATATTCAAGTGCTTTTTAATTTTATAATAATGGCTGTATGACTTTGAAACATTTATACTGGTCATATTTTAAGGCCAAGAACGAATCAAACCAATATCGGAGATACTTTGTTCCAAAGTGAAGGGTATCCCAGAGAGAAACAAATAGTAGAAATAGCTATCTAAACTATCTGGGACACTTTTTGCTAAGAACAATAGGTAATAAGTTATATGGGTGAGAAAAAACTACTGCTCGGCCAAAATGTCAAACCCCCTTTAATTCAAAGATTTCTCGACCGATCCTGTTGAAAAATTTAGATGTAATTCAGACGTTACATCTAAATTTCATCCCGATCGGAAAACATCGATTTCAAAAGTTGGTTCACTTGACATGAAATCCCTCGTATTTATAAATTTAACGATGTATAAGCAACTCGCTTATTATTAAATACTAGCATAACCCGGTGCACTTCGCTACCCCTACCCTAGTAAAATTAAAAAACTATGAATGGAAATACGAAAATAACACATACAAAATTTGAGAATCTCTCAATTACAGTTCACTTGATAGTCGAAAATAACTAACTAATTTTCTATGGGAGATACCACTCCACTGCTCTGATCCCACCCATTTTTAAACCTCTTATGTAAATATCAAGCTTTACTTTAACTTTCCTTTATAAGGGAGGGGTCATTCCTACTAAGCCGATAATGCTTAGCTAAACTTCGAACAGGGATCAGGAATAAATTCGTTTTTAGCTAACCTCCTTAGAATGGTAATAAATTGATTGATACAGAGTTTAAATTCTTTAGAATTATAGTTCTCCAGATATTCAAAATTAATTATTTACTTTGCGCCATAACCACTAATGCAATCCCGACCATTTTCAGCCAATCTGTGTAAAATGGTAAGAGAGCTATACGGACAAATTTTGAAGAACCTTGCAATTATTACTTTGTATGGGACGTGACTCACATCCTTTTCCGACCTCTCCCATTTTGGGTGCTATGCCCTCTAATCTAATTCCGTCTATATTCAGCTAAACTCCGCACAGTAGTAAGAAATTAATTCGCTAAAAGTTTAAACACTTTTACAATTATAGTTCCACAAATATTCGAAATTAATTATATACTTTGTATAGGGTGTGCCACGAACACTATTCCAATCCCGAACAATTTCAGCGAAACTATGAAAATTTATAAAATTTATAAAAGCCATTTAGACTAAGTTTGAAGAATCTTGCAATTATATTTCACAAAATATTTAGAAATAACTATTTACTTTGTATGGGAGGCGACTCACCATTTTTTCCGACCCGTCCCATTTTTCATTAAACTTCATGAAGTGATAAACCGTTGAAAATCGTCACAATTATAAAATAACTATTTACTTATCTACAATTACATATTTACACCCATATGCATAAACAGTTTTTTAAATTTGTCAAAGGTTTATAAAATAAATTTTGTTTTTTAAACCTTTGATACATTTTAAAATTGTTTATGCATATGAGAGTTAGAAAATATAAAAAAACACCGTCAAAATATATTTATTAAAGCGAATTTAAATTACTAAATTCTTCTTCTTTGTTTTCTATAACAACTCTCACTTAAAACAGAGCGAAATCAATACTGTTTAATTGTTTCTCCTATTTATTTACAACAACAAACACGCAATGCTTTGTTTACTTTTTAGCTTAAGGTACACATGTACACGTTTTTGCATATGTGTTAGTAACATCTTTATACGCTTATAACTCCTAAAAAACTGAACCGATTTCAATAAAATATATATTCTGCACTTCTGTGAATAAATCCCTTTAAAATGGTATATTTCTTGCCCAAATTAAATGTATAATGTGAGAGTAAAAGGGGTCTAAGGAAATCGACTTGCCTATTAATATTATGATATATTTTCTCTATGTATTTATACCCTACACCACCATAGTGGGGAGGGTATTATGCGTTTGTGCAGATGTTTGTAACACCCAAAAATATTAGTCTAACACCCACCTTAAAGTATACCGATCGACTTCGAATCACTTTCTGAGTCGATTAAACGATGTCCGTCTGGCTGGCTGTCCATATAAACCTTGTGCGCAGAGTACAGGTCGCAATTTTGAAGATATTTCGTTGAAATTTGGTACATATTATTTTTTCAGCTCAAGAACCAAGCCTATTGAAACTGGCTGAACTCGGTCCATTATTTCACCTAGCCCCCATACAAATGTCCTTCCGAAATTGGACTTTATCGGTCATAAATGTTTAATTTATAAATGTAACTCCACAAATTGAGCTCCAAATAAGTTTTATATATACAAAATTTATGTCACCAAATTTTGTTATGATCGGTCCATAATTAGTCATAGCTCCCATATAGACCCGCTTCCGAAAATTACTTTAACGTGCATAAATCGCTTAAAAATGTTGGTATACTCACAAAATTCAACATAGTAAACTTTCATATAGACACAAATCACACGACCTAATTTCATGGTGATTGGTCCATAATTGGTCATAGCCCCCATATAAGGTCCACTTCCGAAAATCACTCAAAAATATAAATTATTGAAATTTTAAAAGAAAAATGTTTTTGCTCTTTTACTTAGTGTAGGGTATTATATGGTCGGGCTTGACCGACCATACTTTCTTACTTGTTTTTGCTACTATTTTAGTGATTCGGCAAAATTTTAAATACATGTTTAGTTCATGCCTGCGGTTTAATTTAATGATGAATTGTTTTCTTTTTTAAATTAATTTAAATGAGACTGCATGTCTTAATTAAACACATCTGAAGCGAAAGAAAGTTTTTAATAAACAAATTACAATGTAATTTAAAGGAAATTATTCTTAAAAGTAACTAGTAATATCGTTAGTATTAGTATTTCAAAATTAATAAATGAAAGGAACAAAAAATTATCATTTACAGTTTATAGGAGAACTAGTTCCATTACGTACAAAAATTCTAATCGAAGAAATAGTTCTAGAATTGTTCTAAAGAAGGAGTGTTTTTTATTAACACTGGTTTTATTAAACTTGGTATGGTATGGTATTCAGGCAGCCGCCCAAAACCTTAGTCCTTGGGTCCAATAAACGTTCCCTTTGTGATACCTGAAAGGAGAGTGAAAAACGGAAAGAAAGAAGTTAAAGAAAAGGGAAATCTATAGATTGAGTCATAGTGAAGTTTGCAAGAGTAGAGTGTATATGAAAGAGAGAAGGAGGAGTGGGGTTCAGAATTCAAAGAATTCGAAAACGCAGACCATCATAGGCTGGCTGATGTGTACCCTAAGAAGTACAGTTTGCATGTCCGGTCTTATCAACCATACGCTTTCCCTGATAAAGGCGTCTATGTACCTTAGTTCCTTCACAGATAACCCGGAGAGGGTACTAAAGCATCGCTCACCCAAAAGCCTGGCACGTAGGTCACCCAGTGCCGGGTAGTTACATAAGAAGTGTAGGATGATATCTTCCTCTTCCTCATTCTGACAACTTCTACAGAAGTCGTGGTAAGGTAACACAAGTCTTGCGGCATGTGTACCGAAAGTGCAATGGCCGATGATCATCGCCACCATGATGCTTAGTTGTGTTCGTTGTAATCGGAGTACTTACGACGTGCGTTTGCAGTCCAACGCAGGCCATATCATCCTCGTGGTGGCACAGGTGGATTCATTACCCCACCTTGCATGGGCAAGTTCGTATTACGCGTCATGTATCAGTTCCTTGCAGGTTGACAACGAGATTCCACAGAGGAAGTGGAAGCTCCTATCCACGCCAAGTAATCAGCAATACAATTGCCCTCATTGTCCCTGTGTCCACGTACCCATGTGAGTACAACTGTCGAATATCTCGCCATTTCATTTAGGGATGTCCGGCATTCCTGGACCATATGCGATGTTGTGTAAACACCTATAACGAGGATTTACTGTCAGTATATATACGGATATTTCTACCAGATACACTGTAATATCTGAGCCAGTTTGCCGTTCTTCTAATGGCCTGAAGGATGCTGCATCCATTTGTGAGTCCAAAGGATATTCTTATTCCGAGTTCAGGAATGTATGTACCCCCACCCACTCCATCCCCCTTTTTGGACCCATCCGTATAGATTGATAGCCTCATCTCTCAAACTTGGAACCATTGGACTTTTTGAATTTCTTCTGGCTCTTAACAACAACAGGGATCTGTCAGTTGACTTCTACTACCTTGTGAGTTGAGGAGAAATAGGAAAAAAGTGAATTTCGTCTGCTCATTAAGCATTACTCAAATAAAAGCTATGCTTGATAATTACCATGGGAAATCTGTACCATCAATTTCAATGGTAAAAACGTGGTTCAACCTCCACCAAAAAGATGGTGGGTATATTGAGTTTGACATTCCTTTTGTAACACATCGAAATATTGGTCGTAGGATCAGAGAGTATATATATTCTGGATAGTTATAGAATTCTAACACGATTTAGCTATGCCCGTCCATCTGTTGCTGGAACGATAGAGGAACGATAGTGGAAGGGGAAATTCTATAATTTCAAATAATCGTTATGGATCAGAAATGTTTGAAAATGTGTCAAAATCGGTCAAGAATAAACAGAGTTAGGAACTCAAATGTAAGACAACCTCCAAAAAATTTATTTTGGACATCCATTATCGAAGATATTTGCAAAAAAAAGTCATGGTAAAAAACGAAAATGTCAAAATTTAAACATAACCCTTTCGGGACGGAGTTTTATTTTGAGAATCTAACTATATATGGTAGAAATGTTTGCTTATTCTAAAAGATGAGGAAAAAATCGTCCTTTTATCCTGGGACATATTATTCTGAGACATAACTGGAGCAAGGTGGGTAAAAATTTTGAAAATTTAATTTTCAAATACGAATATCTCCTAAGTTATAAGTTATAATTGATAGATACGATACGGAATCCAAACGAGGGGAGTAAGTAATTTTGGTATCCCTGGCCGTTCCCCTGGTGGATCCATGAGATCCAAACTCATAACCTGAACTCGACAAGACTCCCGCTTTGCGCATGTCAAATTTCATTCAAATTGGACTAAGCGTTTAGAAGTTAGAGATTTATTTCCCTCTATATTTTTTTTTATACTACTGTGCGGCCGACTTCCCAACTGCTCAAAATTCAACAATGTTGTGAAATTCATTTCCAAACTGCATGAATAGACTCTTAAACATGGTTTAGGTGTTATTTAGATAAGAAATTGCATTTGAAAATTGCTGGGACGTATTATAACAGTAGACCCGAAAGGGTTAAATATCTTTCATGCCTAACGGAGACAGACTTAAGTATGTAATGTAGTGGCAATGATAACCGGACACTGCATATTTGTCAATAATGCGAGGACAATTGGTCTGCCCTATAACGACTTCTGTAGAAGTTGTGAAAATGAAGAGGAGGATGAGACCATTTCTAATCTTCTTTGTCATTGTCCGGCATTAGGAGATCTACGTATCTGGGACATCGTTCCTTAAATAGTCTTTCTAAGCTTTCGTACATGAAGTTAGAGTGCATCAATGCCTTCGTTAGGAATAACAATTGTCTAATCAATCAATCTTCTGAACTTCTTCCTCTTTACTTCTTCTACTAATTTATTACTTCTGACTTTCCCCTTCTCTTTTCATCACTATCTAGCCCTTTTTAAAATAGTCTAACACCCACCTTAAAGTAAACCGATCGACTTAGAATCACTTTCTGAGTCAATTAAACGATGTCCGTCCGTCTAGTTGGCTGGATGGCTGGATGGCTGGCTGGCTGTCCATGTAAACCTTTGTTTGTCCCAGGGACCAAGCCTATTGAAACTGGCTGAAATCGGTCCATTATTTCACCTAGTCCCCATACAAATGTCCTTCCGAAATTGGACTTTATCGGTCATAAATGTTTAATTTATAAATGTATCTCCACAAATTGCGCTCCAAATAAGTTTTATATATACAAAATTCATGTCACCAAATTTTGTTACGATCGGTCCATAATTAGTCATAGCTCCCATATAGATCCGCTTCCGAAAATCACTTTATCGTGCATAAATCGCTTAAAAATGTTGCTATACTCACAAAATTCAACATAGTAAACTTTCATATAGACATAAATCACACGACCTAATTTCATGGTGATCGGTCCATAATTGGATTTTTGAAATTTTAAAAGAAAATGTTTTTACTCTTGTACTTAGTGTAGGGTATTATACTTTCCATACTTTCTTACTTGTTTATTTATAGTTTCAGGTAACACAAAGGAACCTATTGTTTGGATCCAAGTGAGCTGCACTTTATGCTGTCTATACTGTTAACCTAACCTGAATATCTTTCAAAATATAAGTGACAATTTACTGAAATAAACTTGAATTTATTTACCTTCCCACTTGCTTTATTACAAAGTCTCAATCGTTGAAATCTGTCTATATTTGCACAAGTTACAAGCTCTACAAAGTTTAACTAACCCCAACTGGTCAACTTTGACACCCTGTATCTCACCTTGTATTCTGACAGGTTGGTTACAAATTCCATTTTCTTAAAGCCTATGTCTTCCTCTACGATTTGTTCATACATCATTTAAAATACTTTGAAAATCTCGTTCCTTTGGTTAATTTCTTAACAACAACGTTAATCTTAAGCCTCATTTGGATCACGGGCAATAGTGAAATGAAGAGGAAATGTAGAGGCGGTTTGGATTATAATTAATTAAAGTACAACCAGTAGATACTAGAACAATAATGGGAACGTTAAACAATTCTTATGTTACTGTCTAGCGTTGGTTAGCCTTTTGGGGAATTCTTGTACATCTTGGTGAAATTCCACACCTCGATGTTACTCTTCAAAGGCAAATGTGGAGCGAAACTGGTGCTCCTAGGAATACGGACCTCATTCCTGGTAAGAATTTTCTAATTTAAATTCACGCCTGACTTATATAGTGCAGCGGGAATCCAGTAAGCACCAGGACTTTGTCCTGTCTGGATCATTGTTAAGATCACTACGGTGAGGATGCTGTGGTTGTAGTTAATACCTGAAGCGAGTAGAAAGATCGTTGGTTTAATAGCACGGACCTCATTCCTGGTAAGAGTTAATTAATCTAAATTCGCGGCTGACTAGAGACTTAGCTAAATCATCGGGGATCCAGTGAGTCCCAGGACATTGTCCTGTCTGGATCATTGATGAAGTCACCTCGTTGAACAGGCTGTGGTTTAAAACCTGAAGCGGGTAGAAAATCGTTGGTTTAATGGCTGACGTTTGTGCTAGTGGCAAATTTCGGACAATAAATTGTATCTTAGACCCCTTTCACACTAGGCAATTTAGTTGCGCAAGTCTCTTGCCCAACAACAAAACAGCATTTAAAATTTTCTTCTCCTTAACCCGACATTACCTCTGCCATCTACAAACACAAGAGACTTGCGCAACTAAATTGCCTAGTGTGAAAGGGGTCTTACTAATTACTGTGACGGAATTCAACACAGCCATTAAAACTAGCAGATACATTCGTGATATACTGATCGTTGGGCTTGGTTCTTGGTCGAGGTTTACAGTGTGTGGGGTTGGACCGCACACTTTGACTTATCGGCTGGGAGCCTTTGAAGTTAGAGATCACATATTCGACTGGTTTACCAGATCGGATGTTACTGCTTTGAAAATGGTCCTGGGCTTTGCTGATAGGCTAGCAAGAGACGAGGGATTAGATAGCCTGAGCTCTCGAGAAAGGAGCTTGCATATTGATCTGTGCAGTCAATATGTGAAAAGTTGCAAATTGTGTGAATGGCGATGAAAGACGCATCGATTCTATCCAGTGTTAAGAACACCGTGAGGTTAGGCATTCGAGAAAGGTACTTAATCTTAGACACATTGCCTAGTGTTGGTGAAGAAACGATCGCCAATGCCTTCCGTAAACAGTCCAACCTATCGCACTTTGAATTTAAACGAGTTTCGTGGGGGTCTCTGCTTGAGCCGTGAACCATGCTATCACAATTAACCAATCTGTTCAAGAGTGTTGGATCTGACTAAACCTAATTGATGTTTGTCACGTCTTAAACTTAAAATCACACCATGAGTCGTAATATAGTTTGTTATTTATGCTGTTTTTTGCCCTATTAAAAGAGCTTTTAAATCAATGAAACTACAATTAAATTTCGTTAATTTGTTTTTTGTTTTAATATGTTTTTATCTTTATAAATAAATAATAAATAATTTCAATAAATAAATTGTACTAACTAATTAATAATAAGTATGTATGTAAGTATTTATAACAATTTACAAAATGACTACTTAAGCTTTGATTTCGTTGGCAGCCTCGGTCAATTTTTCGGGCTGTGGTACTTCAACATGTTCGGCCGATGATTCCTTATCACTGGTTTCACTTGCAGGCGTTTTATCAGTACTATTTTCGGTTACTTTATCGGCTGATGTTGATTCTGATTCGGTTTCTTTTTCAGCTTCCGCAGCAATTGTGGTAGATTCAGCTTCATCCTCATCATCATCATCACCAATGACTTGTTCAATGGTTTGTTGTAGGAAATGTTCGAATAATTGGAAATATTGTTGGGCACTGGTGGCTACTTGCTGGGTATTGGGTAGATCGGTGACTTTCTTGATGGCATCACGAATCATGATTAAAACAGAGGTATTAGAAGAACCTGAGGGGGTGGCAGCGGGTGCGGCAGCAGCTGTTTCGGTAGATTCTTCAGCTGGTTGTTTTTCTTTATCCTCAGAGTTTTCGGAGGGTTTAGAGTCTTCCTCAATTTCATTATGGCTAACAGCCTCTGAAACATCACGTCTCAGTCTGCGACCATAAAAATCATCATCATCATCTCCCTCAGTATCATCATCGTCATCTTCATCACTGCCCTCTTGTGAGTCGGCGACCGATTGCTCATAAGCCTGTTGACGTCTAATGGCATTCAGATGTTGTGCCTCAGCATCCTCTTCCTCATCATCCTCATCGGAATCTTCACCCGAATCATCTTGAGGATAGGCCTGACGAGCACTCCTTATATTTGCCTCTACACCTTCATAATCCAATTTATGTACTACTGCATCCGTGTTCTCTTCGGCAGCTGCTCCTCTTAAAGAGGCCGCCTCCAAAGAACCGGCAATACAGATGACGGCACACAATACTAGGAATAATTTGCAACTCATTTTTGTGATTGGTGGCGATTTGTTGGCAGAAGGTAATTCCTTCTTTTTACTCCCACAGTTTAAATGATTTAACTGAGCATATACATTGATATGTTTTGGCCTTTTATAGGTTTTTGTTTCTTTCTTTTAAGCCAAAAGAAAACAACAATAAAAATTATGCACTAAACAAAACAATCGCTGAAGAAAACAACAACAGATCAAGCGGATAATAATGATGGAGAAAAAATGTATAAAAAAAATGAAAGTAAAAACAATTTCTTATGGATCTTTGACGCTTTTACCACAAAAATAATAAAAACCAAATACAAAAACACAAACAAAACAAAAATCCATATTGATATTTTTATTTTTTTTTTTGGGGTTTTGTGTATTTTTATACCCTACACCACCATAGTGGGGAGGGTATTATGCGTTTGTGCAGATGTTTGTAACGCCCAAAAATATTAGTCTAACACCCACCTTAAAGTATACCGATCGACTTAGAATCACTTTCTGAGTCGATTAAACGATGTCCGTCCGTCCGTCCGTCCGTCCGTCTGGTTGGCTGGCTGGCTGGCTGGCTCTCCATGTAAACCTTGTGCGCAGAGTACAGGTCGCAATTTTGAAGATATTTCGATCAAATTTGGTACATATTACTTTTTCGGCCCAAGGACCAAGCCTATTGAAACTGGCTGAAATCGGTCCATTATTTCACCTAGCCCCCATACAAATGTCCCCTCGAAATTGGACTTTATCGGTCATAAATGTTTAATTTATCTATGTATCTACACAAATTTCGCTCCAAATATGTTTTATATATACAAAATTCATGTCACCAAATTTTGTTACGATCGGTCCATAATTAGTCATAGCTCCCATATAGACCCGCTTCCGAAAATCACTTTAACGTGCATAAATCGCTTAAAAATGTTGGTATACACACAAAATTCAACATAGTTAACTTTAATATAGACATAAATCACACGACCTAATTTTATGGTGATCGGTCCATAATTGGTCATAGCTCCCATATAAGGCCCACTTCCGAAAATCACTCACGAATATAAATTATTGATATTTTAAAAGAAAAATATTTTTACTCATTTACTTGGTGTAGGGTATTATATGGTCGGGCTTGACCGACCATACTTTCTTACTTGTTTTTATTGTTATTAACGCCATCGTCATCATCTCCATCAACATCGTTATCATGATTATTGCAAGACATCATTGTTGCGAAGGTTTATTTTGATCGTTTTCTGACTTTGTTTACTCTCTTTCTGCTTTTTTTTTAGCCAAAATATCGAGAAAAAACACTCTCATTTATTTAATTTTTTATTCAGCAATGGCTAAAAAGTAAAAACAATCATCATAAATCAGTTTTAAGTTTTGTTTTTTAAGAAAGAAAGCTTCATTAAATCAATATAGCTCTCTGTGAATTAGTGTTTATGGATTGGAGTCGGTTACTTTTTGTTTATAAGTTTGGTGCTTATTCAATTAGGTGTTAAAACATTTAGGTTCCAGATGATTCTTATAAAATTAATTTGAAAATTAACTTGGTTTTTGGATTCTTAATAGCTCCTAGAACCCAAAATCGGTTCGATCGCAAAAACTATACTGTTGGATTACAAGGAATACTAATATTTGGATTAACAGATTGCAACTAGTTTAGAATATCGACATAAGAGAATCTAAACGAGCCAGTGCATAAAATAGATTGCCGGCACCTGAAGGTTTTAATGGGTAAAATAACATGTGTTAAGAGGAACCTTCAAAGTACAGGTAGGATTGATTTTAGAGTTCTGCGAAGGCGAATAGTCTAGTAAGATCTTTCTATAACATTTTCGAAGGATCTTTGCTTTTGGCAAATCTTATTAAACTCTTAAATTTGTTTATAAAGAACTTTTAGTTACATCAGTTTCCTATTTTCCTTGCCAGATTAAAAAGTCTTTAGCACCCTTTGCGAGTTTTGCTATGCCCGAGAATCACCAACATCAGTCCGATCTTTTATGCTCGACGATCGCGGTGAGGTATTCTTTTTCAATCCTAGCTATGTTTGTGAGTTTTGTTTTTTTAGGGAATCACCAATATTAAAGCCATCCTTTATGATCGGTGGTCATGGTAAGTTTTGAGAGTTGGCGTCATATTGCACCCAATTGGTTATTCACTTTTTGGTTTCGCATTGGATTTATTACAGTATTAGTGGATGACTGAAATCCTTTTATAAGAGTGCCTAGAACTAAAAACCTAATTTCTGTTTGCCTCGACAAATTTTAAAAGCAAAATTTATATTAACCCTATCTTTTAGATTCGGCGATCGCGAATCCTAAATGAAAAGTCATCAGCTTAATTTGTGAGTTTTTCTATTCCGGGGAATCACCAATATAAAACCTTTAAGTTATGAGACGTTTTGTCATATTGCCGCCACCTGTTTATTCACATTTTTGGTTTCACAATCGATTCATTCCAGTATTTGCCTCAATAAATCTCGAAATCAGAAGTAAATTCATCTCGAGTATTGGAGTCCGCACTTCCAAATACTTTGAGATGGACATCAGCACCTACAATTACTGGCATCTTCCAGTATTGAAACCTTTTTATAATTTCTGTTTGCCTCAATAAATCTCGAAATCAGAAGTAAATTCATCTCGAGTATTGGAGTCCGTACTTCCAAATACTGTGAGATGGACATCAGCACCTACAATTACTGGCATCTTCCTTAAAATAATTTTCTCTGCAATGATCTTGTAGATCATGCAATTTGACTTTGCCACAATAAATGTTAAAATCCAAATTAAACTCACCTGCAGCAGTTGAGTCCGTACTTTTCCAGACCGAGAGATGGGCGTTTGCATTAGCCCTTACAGTCACTGTCTCTGCAATTTTCCAGATCTTGTCATTTGAAAATTTGTTACTGTAGGCGTGAGCCATATAGCTATATGTGACAAATAAAGTGTCAAGGGAGAATGGCAATTTGCTTGCAATGGTGAAAGGATCATAAACTAGATACTATCATTATCTTTATCACAGAGATCAAAAGGAATTAAGATGCTCAAATAGTCCTAGGCAGTATTTTACCGGTGAATGCAGAATTATTGAGACAGTGAGAACTTCTCATCACCTACAGTTATGTCGATTAGTGGTAGAGTAAGATATGCATCCCATATATTTAATTTACCAATATTTTGGTGTTATTCCTAGAGTCTAGGAGAGTGTCTTATTTTATCTGGAATTGAACTGAGTCATCTCAGTCGAGCTAATTAACAATCTTCATATATATCATCACTTTGACGACCACGGGGACACCGGTGTCCCAACCCAAAAATATTGAATAGCTAAATAACGAAAAAAAGAATGGGTTCCATTTTAATTAGTTCGTAAACGTGTCTTTTATTAATGTGTTTAGATTAAAACAAGTTCGGTTACTGCATTATTTTTTTATTGTCTTTGAAAATTGAGAGTTTTATTGGTACTGTGTTCAAGAATTGTTCAAAAATTAGTCTTATGGTCGTGAAAAGGTTAAATGGACGTTGCCTTGGTAGACGAATGGTGAGATAATATTTGGAATCTCCTTATGGATTGTAAAACTTCGCCGCTATGCAGGTTTGTAGTTCTTTATTTGCTATACTCCACAGTTTCGGCAGTTAGCTGCTCCTCATCTGCTACAGTTTTGTGGAGGAGATAAACACAAGAAACAGCCATGTAATTGTACAGGTTTACTTGATTTATGCCTTATGTTTTATGATCATTCTGAGTCTAGGAGTGTGTCTTCGTCAATTGCTTTGCTTAGAGTTAAACTGATTGCCTTCTTGGTCGTCCTCTAAAGTAATTTCGTCATATAATATGTTTTCTGTAGCAGCCTGATCCAAATTACCCTTAACGGGAGTTTTCTTGATGCCACTTTGGCAGACAGATGGATAGAATGACTTTTGGAATCTTTTTTTGGTTAGAAAAACCTCGCTACTCCCTAATCTTATGGTAGGATTTTCTATACTCCGCAGTTTCATATGAATCTGGGAATATTGTTCAGAAAGACATCGATTGTAGCAGGTCTAAAATACCACCAAAAAACCTTGGCATACGTTTGAAGATTCCAATTACAAGCTAGTATCTTTGAATTCAGTTTTAAGAGGATAAGGACCTGACAATATCCCCATTGTCAATGACAGAACTCACGAGCTAACCTGTGGTTACTTATGGCAAAAAAAACTCAGCTACTCTCCTATCTATGGGGTAGTAGGTGTGGATTTGCGATATTGCTTTGGTATATATTTAAAGCTTCTAATTACAAAACAGCTTCTTCGAATTGAGTATAGGGACTCAGAAACCTTCCATTAGCTTCCTGTGGATCATGTCTCAGTTTTAGCAGGATAAAGACCTGATAATATCTCCACTGTCAATGACAGAACCCACGAAATGACCTTTGATTACTATGAAGCAGAAGTAGACTTGTTGTGCTTTCGTGGTAGAGGGGTAAAAAGAATGACATTCGGAATAACCTTATGGCTCGAAAAACTTAGCTACTTTCAGTCTTGTGATAGTATATTTGGATTAGCGATATTCCGCAGTTTCCTATGAATCAGTCAGTATTGTAGATGTTGGTATATTTGTTCAGAAATATATTGAGTCTAGTACTATCAAAAATTCATCTAACATTCGTTGGAATAGGATTAAAGTTTGATGCGATCTAGAACAAGGCAGTATCTTCCAATAGTTCCTGCGCATCAAGTCATAGTTTTAATATGATATGTTCAGGTCGATATCGCTTTGGTCTACGATATGACTTTTAGTTACTTCATTGAAGGAACATACTTGTGAGATGGGGTAGATACATGGGTGGAAAGAATGACATGTATATTGTCCATTTCGCTTGCAAAATTTCGCTGCTCTTCTAGTAGATCTATATTTGTGATACTCCACAGTTTCGGATGAATCAGCTGAGGTTGGTATATTGTTCGAGTCGAGCTGTAGAAAATTCACAAAAAATTGTTTGGCATAGGACATAAGTTTGACGCTATCTCCAGCAAGCCAGTAACTTTACATTGAGGATAGGGCATGCATGAGGATAGGCATGTGCAGATGTTTGTAACGCCCAAAAATATTAGTCTAACACCCACCTTATGCCGATCGACTTAGAATCACTTTCTGAGTCGATTAAACGATGTCCGTCCGTCTGGCTGGTTGTCTGGCTGCCCATGTAAACCTTGTGCGCAGAGTACAGGTCGCAATTTTGAAGATGTTTCTATAAAATTTGGTACATATAATTGTTTCGGCCCAAGGACGAAGCCTATTGAAACTGGCTGTAATCGGTCCATTATTTCACCTAGCCCCCATACAAATGTCCTCCCGAATTTGGACTTTATCGGTCATAAATGTTTAATTTATATATGTATCTCCACAAATTGCGCTCCAAATAAGTTTTATATACACAAAATTCATGTCACCAAATTTTGTTACGATCGGTCCATAATTAGTCATAGCTCCCATATATGTCCGCTTCCGAAAATCACTTTAACGTGCATAAATCGCTTAAATATGTTGGTATACACACAAAATTCAACATAGTTAACTTTAATATAGACATAAATCACACGACCTAATTTCATGGTGATCGGTCCATAATTGGTCATAGCCCCCACTTCCGAAAATCACTCAAAAATATAAATTATTGAAATTTTAAAAGAAAAATGTTTTTGCTCTTTTACTTAGTGTAGGGTATTATATGGTCGGGCTTGACCGACCATACTTTCTTACTTGTTTTTAACAGTATATGGACTCGAAAATATCGTCACTACCAATGACAGCTCAATCGTGCTGCCCTCTGGTTACTTCACTGTTGGAATATATCTGTGAGGCAGCTGTGTTAAACGCTTGTCCCTTGAGTAATAGTTCTGGAGTTCAGAACGTTGTCGTTCAGATGTGCTCTTAGACATAATGATATTTTTATTCTACACACTAGCCATCGATGCAAATTGCAGTAGTCCAACTTATCTAAATCAGATAAGTTGTACTTCTTTGTAATATGACAAGAAGATTTTAAACTAGAACAGGCCAACCATTGGTGTGTGGGGATGTGTTAATTGAAATTTGTTCTACATTTTTCTTTTTCCTTTTAATATACCCTTTACCTCCTTGATAAGGGTATATATAAGTTTGTCATTCCGTTTGTAATTTCCACAATATAATTTTCCGACCCTATTAAGTATATATATGCTGTATCCTTATAGATAGCGGAGTCGATTAAGCCATGTCCGTCTGTCTGTCTGTCCGTCTGTCAGTTGAAATCAATTTTCTGAAGACCCCAGATATCTTCGGGATCCAAATCTTCAATAATTCTGTCAGACATGCTTTCGAGATGTTTCCTATTTAAAATCAGCAAAATCGGTCCCCAAATGGCTGAAATATGAGGAAAAAATCAGGACAACCTAGATTTTTGACCTATTTTTTACCTATATCTGGATCAAAAATAGACAATATGGATATCTAATGATAGATATTTCAAAGACCTTTGCAATGACATATATAAGTAAGTTGGACCTACAATGGGTCAAAATCGGAAAAAATATTTTTTAAAAAGAATTTTTTTTCACCAAAAAAAAATTTTAAAAACAAAAATTTTTTTTTTTTAAATTTAAAAAAAAAAATTTTTAATTTAAAAAAAAAAATTAAAATAACTCGAAAAAAAATGTTTACAAAAAATTAAAAAACAACTTTGGAAAAAAAAAATTAATTTATTTACAGAGACCAATGGATTTTTAAGTGGGAAATTGCAGGAGATTAGTTATTAGTTTTACACATTTCATACCTTTCATTTCTTTATTAAAGAAATTGTTGATGATTACTGGCTCTATGTCAAGAATGACTCAAATTCACCCTGCAAAAAAGTCTATCGTGAACAAATCGTAGCTCAATGACTTCTAATTAACATCGGAAGATCGCAAATAATGCTGTTACCAAACTTATGATCGCAGAAGATCATCAGCTTGGTATTCAATTCAAATTAGCGTTTATTAATATTCGATTATTTTTTTTGAAATTCATTTCCACATCACTAAATTTCCAGCTCATTTGCTGGCAAAAATCAAAATTAATTTATGCTTTTACTTGGCTTTCTTATGATAATTTGTAATTTAAATATTGTGTTATAGTTTGTTTTTATATTTGTATTTTTTTTTCTTTCTGCAGTCAACACAAAAGACTTCAATTGTTAAGCCCTTTTCAAGATGACTCTTTTTTTATTGCGTATTTATTTATCTTTTTTATTTCTTAACACAATTTCGGTTTCCATAGAAAAGAGGCAATAAAAAATAGGTAACACTTCATTTGATATTAAGTAAATGTAACGAATTGTTATATAATATTTAGTTTTCCAAATTAATTGAAGAAAAAAAAAACCTGCCTGTCCATTTACAAAAACAACAACATGACAGCATGAGCGACAACAAATAAAAAACATTGTTGGAATAAATCAAATAGTTTATTTAGAGACAACGATCGTTATCAAAGACTCCAGTGATCTTTGTTAACGATAATGACTTAGTTAACAATAAACTACAATACATATATGTACGTATTGTATTGTATGTATTTCAGTGTTTGTTTGTATTATTATATGATTTTTTCTTTCTCAATTTTTAATACCGGTTTTATGTTTAAGTTTTCAATATTTATTTAGATTTTATAATTTCCCTCTTTGAGCAGAAGATGTTGTTTATAATAGTGACTGATCATGCAGAAGAAAAAGTGTTACTTTACACACGTTACCGTTATATTTAATAAAAGTATTTTTTTCTCGTATTATGGATTTTTAATAAGATGCTTATATTGGAAAAAATGAGGTCAATAGCCAGAGTTCTTAAAGATTTGGTTAACTTAGTTGGAGTGACTCATTTGCATAAAAATGGATCTTCACACTAAATTACTAGATTCTTTATTAATTTCAGAGATAAGCTAAAATAATGGACAGTTAATGTTCAATTCTTGTGGCTCTCGTGAACAACATGCGATAATCTGACCCGATTTTTTAGTAGCATAAATAATGGGTCGCATTTTATAGGCTAGGTTGCTTGTAATTAAGCGAGTTCATCCGGAGGCCTTGTGGCCCATTGTGGTACCCTTAGAAAAATGTTTTCCTCTTATGCTGAAAATCATACATGAAAAGAGAATACGTAGTTTCCCTCCCTAATTCCGATGGCTATGTGATTCCTGTGGTCCCCGTGAGAACCAACCGGTACTTCTAATAAATCCGATCATATCTATTAGTGACACATCACTGAGACAGTCCAGATCACAGCTGTACCCAGATGTAGTAGTCTACGCTTTTGATTCTTCCTTCTTTTCATCTAAATAACTTTTACAATAGCTATAACGTGTGTAATCCATACATTCCGACATGTGACCAATCATATAGTGCCCAGTAATTATACCCGTAATAAGCCTAATCGAATTCCTATCAAGAGACAAAAGCGTCCTGGTCCTATCCTTTGTCAGATTCGGTCAGAACATTCTGGATATTCTAGAAATAATGATATTTGACCACCTGAGTTCCGTCTTTCTCAACGACCATTCATCTATCAAATTCGATACGGACACCAATGGAGTGTAAATATTCCTTTGCGAAAGAGTAACATCCAGGGACGACCTGTTGGTTGTGCATTCAAATCCTCAAATACTTCATTTCCCCGGATGCCCTCATGTCCTGGAACCCATATCAACTCGTGATGTTGTGTTAGTTGTGCTAGTGAGTGGATACAATTTAGAAGACATTTCGACCTAATAACATTGGAGTTAATAGCCTTGTTTGATGCAAGGCTGTCCAAATAGATATGTATAGTCGAATTATCGAGATTCAGTTCCCGTATTCTTCTCGCGGCTGTATCAATTTACCAGCCCGTGCGCATTTCTGTCTTTAAACCAATAGTGTAAATTGAGATCACGTCATCCTTTAGGATAGAATTCGTGGCCCAATCATCCCTTGGCGATATACTGATCCCTAATGTTGTATAAGTCAACTAGACATTTCGATTTCACCACGTTGGAATCAACAGTCGTTGTTGCTACAATACGGTCCTGGTAGATATCAATATTTGACATCCTGAGATGAAATTCTAAAATTATTTTGGCAGACGATTTTCTCTTGAAAATGGTTACAGATATTTGGCAGTCTTAAAAATTACAAGAATAACGGTGCTTGATTATCAAAGAAAATTTTAGAACCAACAGTGAAGAAATTTCCCGAGAAATGGCCTTCAATGAGAGATAGAATCCTGCTGGTGGGTGTTTCAGGCGCTTCTGGACAATATTCTAGAAATATTTCCGTTCGTGGTACCTCATCTTTCGATACAATCTTTAATACAGCTTCCTTTCAAGGTTACAGTATTGAAACGTGTTCCTTGATCCATTGTGCTGAATAGTTTCCCTTGCAGTTAAAAACAAGACAACCAGGTTTAAAAGTGCAGTCTGCAAATTATGGTTTTATATAGCCTTTTCTTAGCTCCACTATTTTGTCCAGGGCTGCTGCTTGTATAAGCTTTAGCTTATACATCAAACCACATTGTCCTCGGAAAGTCTGATGGAATTACAACCAGCCATACAATTTGAGCCAAATTCCTGTACGAAGGTAGAGGAGATTTAAAAGTGTCTATGCTTTTGGTAGGAGTTGTACTAGTTACTGTTTTTGGGGGATTCTGACCTACCTCTCTTAATAGGGATTTCATTGACTTTGGGCGTATCATTCTTTCCTCCTCGATATCCATGCCTTGCTCCATATAGAGCTTTAGACGTTTTCATGCAGTCTCACATAATTTTGGTCTATAATTCACTAGTTTTATCTGGTGTACCATGGCATTGGAATTGGCGGATGTAGAGGGTTGCGTGTTAGGCGTTAATTCCAGTAACTCGTCTTTTTCATCCGTTTTGATCTGTAGCTGCAACAAGCACCATCACCACTCACATTCAAGTTTTTCTTCCGCAGACCTGGACATTGCAGTTCAACAGGAATGGTTTTCAAAGCTAAGAACACTGAGGAGACATTTTAGTCTGCACAGTTTCAACGGATACACTGATCTCCAAAAAACCTTAAGGCCAAGCTATGCATTAAGATCATTGAAAATGGAATGTTATGCCAGCATACAGCTACCCAATAGGCTACTGTCTCAACATTAGGAATATTCTAGACGCTGATACGCATCTGGTACTAGGAACCATTAACTCGCACCAATATTTCTGGCACTTTAGTCAAGGGAAAGTCAATGAAAGTCGAATCCATCTTATGAATGACGGTGCCCCCAGATTATTGGCAAAGCTTACCTCATAATTGTTGGTTTGAAACAACGTAAAGATTTCATAGGAAAGTTAATTAGAGTCCTATAATGTCTATGTTATGCCAGCAGGCTGCTGCGCAATAGGTTACTGTCTCGATATTAGGAATATTCTAGACGGCTATACGCATCTGGTGCTAGGAAACTTTAACTCGCACCATTATCTCTGGCACTTTAGTCAAGGGAAAGTCCAGAGACGTCACGAATACATCATCTTAATGACGATAATCCCATACAGATTATAGGCAACTGCGACAGCTTACTAACCATCACGAGCTATGAAACCTGACGAGCAGTAGTAGGGATCAGACCACCTCATAATTGTTTGTCCACCAAAATAATGAGATTATTCACCGATCACATCTTCAGTGATCTTCCGATAACCACAAATGTTGAAGCAGAGATGATGTTCCGCAAAATGATCATCGCAGCAGCCGTATTTATGTCCTCGGTACCCCATATATTATTCACTTCGTCAAATGGTTTTATGTAATAAACCAGTAGGAGCGGAACGATGTACCGCACCGTACACCAAATGTATATTATACAGTTTGGGACACCATCTTTCTCCAAAGATCTTCTTGTATCATTAAAAATATCGATAATTTTGTACGCAACGACGTCGATATTTGAATTCTGGACAATAAGTTAAACTGACAATTTGAATGTCACGGAACATATAACCAAGAAAACATTTGCTCTTTGCTGCTTAAGCTAGTTCTTGGGAAGAGTGCATAGAATTGATGCGGTTAGTATCACGTGAAATCTTGTTATACAACTAAGAATAGTGTTCTCTACAATGCTTGGAATTGAGAACTAAAGCCTTCAACGACGCTAATTATATCCTGAATTTCGAGGAGAGTTCCACTGAATATGGCTTGTGCCAACTTTGTTGATTAATTGGATCGATTAATTATTTAATTTGAAGATTCCAATAATGTAATTTAAGTACTAAACTTTATCTCAGCGTTTTGGGGTCATTTGGTATCAGGAGATGACTCATATAGTTGAATTTTTACTTAAATACTACTTTCCACTTCTTTCTTTAACTATTTGATTTAAAGATTCCAGAACTGTTGAGCAGTTGAGGAATACTTTATTTTGAAAGGTTTTTGGGTTGGTTAGACGTTGATGAATGGAGACCAGGTTTTGCCATCGTCCGCCACATTTGGGGTCAAGGGAAATCGTCATATGTTAGCTTCATTCGTTAGCTTTATATGGTCATATGTTATCTTGAAAGTCCCGCTGAAGCACACCGTGTGCTCACCACAGCTTATGGTGAATGGTTTGTGCGGTTCACAAGTTGTGATTTTGACATGGAAGACATAGAACGCCCAGGCCAGCTAAACATTTTTGAAGACCAAGAAATGGAGTTATTACTCCATGAAGATTGTTGTCAAACTCAACAAGAGCATGCAAAATCCTAGGGAGCTACTCAAGCAGCAAATCAAAACGTTTGCGAGCAGCAGGATTCATCCGAGAATGGAAAATTGGCTACCATAAGAATTGAAGTCGAGAGACCTTGAAAGAAGATTTTGTATGTCTGAAATGCTGCTTGAACGTTATAAAAGAAAATAATTTTTGCACCGAAACTTTACTTGTGACGAAAAATGGATGCATTACAATAACCCGAAACGTAAGAGATCGCATGTGAAGCTCGAACCAGTCGAATGATTACCAAACCTAAATATGCATGGCGCTAAGGTAATTCTCTATATTTGGTGGGAGCAAAAGGGTTCTAAAATCTGACCAGACCATCACATGGAACCTGTACCGAATCCAACTAATTCATTTGAAGCGAGCATTGGCCGACAAATGTCCATCAAGACAACGTTCGGCCAAATGTTGCAATGCGTTTTAAAAAGTTTTTAGAAAGAAGTGGTTGGGAAGTTTTGACTCACTCGCTTTATAGTCCAGACCGTGACCCGTCCGACTACTATTTGTTTCGATCGATGCAGAACGCTATCTCTGGTATACACTTCACTTTGGAACAGAAAGATTGGAAAAGGTCATAGTTAAAAATGGCCAATACTTTGAATAAATTTATATTGTATAAATGTTTCAAAATAAAAGCGAAAAATTTGAAAATGTCACGCATTTTTAAGTCATACACCCAATATCTACTTTTCCAAGTGTATGGGACCTTGACCTCTCTCGAAAATGTCGCGTGATATCGGTTAGTAAACAGTTTGAAACCGAAACTGTCGAGTCGTTGATAGATCTGATGCAACTCTGTTAGATGATTGTCTTGACAAATGAAAGATCCAAAAGGAATAGTTTTTTAACAAGCCAACATGAATTGGATCTTCTAAAGACCAGGCAACTGAAATTGTGAAGGTTCTTCATGTGTAAGGTAATAATAGGAAACATGTCTTTATGAATAAAATGGGTAACAAGATCGTCAACATCGGCTGTATTGTACGTGTAAAGCTTTATTATTATTTTTTGTCTATTTTGGCCTAGTGTCTCCCCAGTGTGTTCACTTCCTACACTAATTTCGTTAAACTGCAGCTATTTCAATAAAATTTATAGTTTGATAAAGTTATAATGTAATAAAAATGTTTTTAGCTGCAATAAAATTAATTTCACTTTCTAACAAAGAAAAAAAAATAAATTAAAATGATGTTAATATTGTGAGATAAACAAAATCGATTAAAATTAAATATTAAGGCAATAAAATAAACAAATAACAAATTTTATAAAATCTTCTATAAATTAAGAAAATTTCAAAACTAACAAGACAGTTGCGGAAACCAAAATGAAGTTGACAGTTGTAGTAGCAATATGTTTAGGTAAGTTGTAGAATAAAAAAAAGATTATTTTTATTTTTTAAATTTAAATATTTTCAGTATTATGTTTGAACTATGAACTTAGTTCTAGTCAACCTTTAAAACGAATCAAACCCAAGAATTTTATAGCCTATAGTGACGGGATACAGGCACGCCAAGCCTATCCCGCCGAGGATGACTATTACGATGAGGAAGAAGACGAAGAGGAGGAAGATGAATTGCAGCAGTCATTAAATGAACAAAATTATGATGGCAATGCTGGGGGCCAGGGTGAGGGCCAGTATGGTGGCCAAGAGCCCGAAGAAGAAGACGACAATGAAGAAGACGAGGGTGATGAGGAGGCAGAGGGTGACGATGAAGAACGTTTTATGGAAAATAATGCGTTTTTAACAAAAATATTTGATATATTATAAATAGTTAATTAAGTATTTACATTCATTATTTATTCAATACTTTTATACTTAATTTTAAGTTAAATTAAATTATTAATAAATTATTGTTACAAACTAAATGAAAAGCAACTCTGTTAATTTTCTTCACTTTTATATTCAAACTCCTCGACTTGATGTTCATTGTTGCGGGCATAGATTTTTTTACGGAAATTACTGCGATGACGATTTGTTTGTCGGATGGGTGGTTCACTGTAGTCCATGAGTTTGTTAAAGATAGAGGTGGGCGTAACTATTGGACTGCCGGCTGAAGCTTTAACTTTATCTGAAGCAAGAACGGAGGGTTGTTGTTTTGTTTCACTTGGTAGCTTTAGAGGGATCTTTTGTCCACCTATTGTCACAGATATGGGCAAAGAAGAGTGAGTGTTTATCACAATGGGTACGGTGATATAAATGGGCGTGTAAGCTTGCACTGGGCGTGGCTTGATTTCGTCGATCTGAAAACGAAGTAATAATTGAATAAAAATTTAAAAAT
>NW_027052598.1:30000-79622 GCF_958450345.1 Calliphora vicina
AGTAATGATAATTTACTTCTGATCAAATTTACAAAAATCACATTTTTATAAAATGACATAAAATATTTGACTTTAACAGCATGCCACGCACACAATTGACAATATTTTTATCTAATTTTTTGGCTACCTTAGTTTCAATGTATTTACTATTGAATGGCATTAAAATTTTTGAAATCGGAGTTAACAAAAAGTTGGACTTTTGGCCGATGAAATTGAGATATGAGCCACCGTGCGACGTATATAAGTCCATAGTAAGTTGGACCTACAATGGGTCAAAATCGGAAAACATTAACACGATTTTTTTTCCATCAAAAAAAAAAAAAAAATTTAAAAAAACAAAAAAAAAATAAAATTTAAAAAAAAATTTAAATTTTAAAAACATAAATGTTAAAATTTTAAAATAACAATTTGAAAAAAAAATTTCGTTTACCTAAAAATATTTAAAATTTGTATTTTGAAGTATAATTTGGTGAAGGGTATATAAGATTCGGCATTATAGCTCTCTTGCTTGTTTAATTTGAAAAAAAGTGCTGCTGAAGCTCACCGATGGTGAATGTGTTCCATCGGTTTCAACGTGCGAAGAATACTTTGTTCGGTTCAGAAGTGGTGATTGTGACACGGAAGGCAAAGATCGCCAAGGCCAGTATAAAAAGTTTGAAGACCAAGATTGTTGTAATACGCAACAATTAATTGCAAAATCATTTAGAGCTTCTCAAGCAGCAGGATTCATCCAATAGCAAGGAAATTGAGTACCCTATGATTTGACCTGAAATACGATTTAGCATGATGATGCTTAAACGCTATAAAAATAATAATTTATGTGAAGCCCGACCAATCTGCCTAATCGACACCAAATCCAAATATCCACGGCGCTAAGGTAATGCTCTGTATTTTTTTGGACCAAAAGGGTCCTATCTATTATGAGCTGCTCATATCTAGCCAGACCATCACCTGGAACCTGTACCGGACGCAATTGTTTTAGAATAGGAAGCAAAGCCCTTCTATTACATCTTCTGTGAGAAGGCAGAGTAGAATGAGTATCGCATCTTTTAGAATGTCTTTTAGAAGGCTCACAAAGTGAAGACCTTGTATATTTTCCCACCGGGTAGTGTCCTGTTATGACAAAAATAAAGGGGATCTGAGAAAGGGATGAATATCTGGAGAACTATAATAGTGAGATTCTCAAAACTTTGTGTGAGTTATTTTGTTACCACTGAGAACAACAAGAACTAAACGTAGTTCGGAACAAGGGAGATGATCCCTCCCATTCAAGGGGAATATTCTGGTAACTACTATAAGCAAAGTTTTCATACTTCGTTTAAATTGCTTTGTTGCCAGTATCCGATGTTTGTCTTAAAGCGGGTAGCAGGTTGGGTAACCTATCCCATATTCGGTTAATTGTTATTAATGGATATCAGGAGATCTATGATAGCTGTAAGTAGTTTGACCAAAATGAGGCTGGATCGAATCTTGCCCATAGCGGAGCTAACGTCTCAGAGTGGACAGGATCAACATTTTTTGGAAATAAATGGGCCCTACAAATTATCCAGGGGTACCTTCGACTTCAAAGATTTTTATATTTTTGGAAAGCGCTTATCTATTTTTTAAATATTTAAATTGAAAACCGTTTATTTTTGGATCCATAATTGATATTGCTCTGAAATCTTTTGTATGTTCTTTGTAATTTAGTTGTCTAACCAACAAACAAAAATCGAGTCCATTCCGTCCAAAAGTCCGACCTATATTTTTAAAAAAGTGGACCAAGGTATGGCAAAATTTTAAAATTTCAATTTTGAAATGCCTAGACCTAGCCGAGCGCTTTCCAAAAATATATAAATCTTTGACATCGTATGGGAAACAAAAAAATGGACGTGTTTAAAAATTTTACATGTCGATTTTACATTTTACATGAGCTCCCGTATATCATTTGTTGTGCCCATTTTAATAACTTAAACTCGAATACTCCTTGGCTAGAACCATGTCAAATTTTGTTCCGATCCAATGAGCTGTTTAGAAATGCCATATTTATTTTCAAAAAAATTTTATTCTGTCCCACTGTGCGTCTTAAGAAAAGTATCAAGTTTTTTAAAATCGCAGGATATTTTTTATACTTTCAATGACAAAAGCATGGTGTACAATTAAAAACTAACAAACAATTCCGTTATTAATTATATTCCTTTCACATTTTTTGTTATTTACTACGATAGGGGTAGCGAAGCCCATCGGGTACAGCTATTATTCTGTATAAAATGGATTCTGAGAAGTGATTATTTTCAAATTCCATCAGAGTTGGGTTGATTAATTTATTATCTTTTATTATAACATTATTGTTATTGTTTATTATGGTTTATTATTACACTTTAAATATGTAATTAGTAACATATTATTTAATTATTTTGTTAATTTTTTTAAAGCACTTAAGAATCGTTTTATTAAAAATTATCATAGATAATTTTTGCCACTAAATTTTCACATTCATAACAAGACATTTTACTCTTATTTTGTTTGATAAGAGTAGAGAAATATTTAATTTTTTTTTCATATATTTTTAAACCAATCAAAAAATTTAAATACCTATTCCGTATATTTGTTTCATTTTTGCCAAAAAATTTAATACTAAAGAAAGTTTTCGTTTCGATGTAATATTTATAGATTCAGCGCTATAAAGAAATTCACTTTCAATTTCAGTTTTGTTTTTATTATTAATTTATTTCAAAAAAATTTTGCTATTGATTATGCTAAATTAATAGGTTTATGCAAAATCTTAATACTATTTATTTAGTATTTGTTTATTTATACAATTACGTCATGGATGTTATTTTAAAATTATAAGATTTTAATGAATTGAATTTAACAAAATGTCATTTAAGTTTTGCTAAAGCGTGTTTTAAATCCAAAAAGAAATTAAATAATCGCTTGAGCTTGAAGAAAGGGTCATTGAACTGTAGTCAAAGTTAAAAATAAATTTTAATGATATAAAATAAATAATAATTTCTCCTTATTAAAAAAGTAACTATTAATTATTTAAGTGTAGTAGTCAATATTTGCGAAATTTTGTGAAAAGAAATGCAAAAAAAATTATGGAAATTTTAAAATACATTAGATTTTAATTTGGAGTCTATAATTTTAAAGTTTAAACATGTATTTAATGATTTTTTTGTATATAATAATCGTTTGTTATCAACTAATCTCAAATTTTGATAAAGAACATTTTTTTTTTTTTAAAAAAAAATAGTTTTTAATGAAAAATCGGTTTTGAGTGAGGAGAAGTTGGTTTTGTGTTGAAAAATGATTTTATTTTATAGCATTCAAACATCATTTAGGACATGAAAAATCGTCTTTCAAGGTCTCTCGGCTTCAATTCGTATGGTACCCCATTTCCCTGCTTTTGGATGAATCCTGCTGCCCGCAAACCTTTTGAAATGACTGCTTCAGTAGTTCTAAATGATTTTGCAATCTCTTGTTCAGTTTTACAGCAATCTTCATAGAGTAGGATCTTCAATTCTAGGTCCCAGACCAGCCGATCTTTGTCTTCCATATCAAAATCATCACTTCTGAACCGCATAAACCATCTCTCGCACGTTGAAACCGATGGAACACATTCACCATAAGCTTCGGTGAGAAATCAGCGTGCTTCAGCTTCACTTTCTTCAAATTGAAGAAGTAAAGCAAAACTTCCAACACGCACCACAGTGCGGCCAATGGCACCTTTGTCCGGCCAAAAGTCGAAAAAACAAGTTTTTAGTTGGGGGTTTTTTGTCATTGGGTTGGTTAAAGAAATGCTCTAGGAGATGAAAAATTATCATAGTAAGGTCCCTTGCCTCAAATGTCCTTGATAATTTCAGTTTGAAGTAGGCCTTCACCCAAACGGCACACTACCGCAGGAAAGATCGGCTAGTAGACGCTTCCGTTAAACAAGTGTCAAAGTTTTTGTAATCAAGCAAATCAAACGAAACAAAATGGATTCTACAGCTGAAGGTAAGTACAATACGTAAAATCAAAATCTGAATGTAAATTTCTAAATAGTAAATTGTTAGAAAGTGATATGTAAGGACGATTTTTTTTTTATTTTTTAAACAAAATTGATATGATTGAGTGAAATTTTTTTTCCTGCTTTTTCCTGCTCTCTAAGCTATTGGAGGTAATAAGTCAAAGTATTATGTAACAAATAAATTAAAATGCAGCTGCACGTATTTGCAAGTTTCCCTACGTTCGGCAAAAAAAAATTTAACTTTTTTTTGGTAACTACCTTGCTAAAAATACTTTATACTAGATGGTTTACGGCGCATTTTTTTGCTTGTAAGGTACGCTTTAATGTACATGAAATAACATAAAATACAACACCACATTTATATATATAAATATACAGTAAACTCTCGAAAACGTGAACTAAGGTAGAGCTACACAAATACGTATGCATATATTTGTTGAATGCACTCTAACGTAAACATAAAATATATATTCTGATATTGGGATTCCCCAAATTAAAAAAAAAATGCAATAAATAAAACGGAACAACTCAGAAAATTTAGTTCACGTTTTAGAGCTATTAGAGTTTTAGAAAAAATAATAGTTTTCACGTTTTTTAGTCGTTCATGTTTTCGGGTATTCAAGTTTTCGCGAGTTCTAACAGTGTGTACTAACAAATAAATCCATAAAACCATGGCTGAAAGTGACATTACAAGATTGGTGTTATTTAATGTAATAAAAGAAGTAATAAAAGAAGACATTAAAAATATATATGAAATTATAAAAAAATTTTTGTCCGAAAAACATAAATGTGAATACATAATATCGAATGACGAACAACTGAAAATATCAAAATTCATATACGAGATGAAAAAGAGATGGAATGCTAGTTTCAGAATAGAGCAAAATTTTTTTTAAAAAAAATCATGATTGGCTCTTAAAAGCCCTTGAACTACATGAACCAGAAAAAAACAAATCTGATACTAAACAGCCTATTTTAGGTCGGCCAGAAGTGAGTTTTTCTGACTCTTCCGATCGCAGCAAGCGCAGAAAAACTGAAAATATACGAGCAACAGTAACGACTGAAGAACTTCTTTATTCTGCGAAAAGTAAATTGCTGGCCGAAGGTAAACTGATTTTGCTAAACTGGTAGAAGATATTACAAAAGGAAGTCCTACAAAAGCTAAAAAATATAGAAGATCTTTGGAATCCTCAAATACTACAAAGTTACCTTTCACAACTGACAAAGCTCTATCATTATTTATCGAACTTGGATTATCACAAAGCAAATATCAGCTCCTACGCAACGCCCATTTGGAAAACAAATCAAATATGATGCCATCATATAAACAGCTACAGAAGTCAAAACTACAATGTTATCCAACCTCAGGTCTTTCTTTTACAGTAGATAAAGCAGAAGTAAAATTACAACCACTATTAGATCACACATTGGAACGTATTATTTCGATTCAAATGGAAGTTATACAAACTTTATCAGCGGAAAAACTTAAACATTTGACTTTGTTTTGTAAGTGGGGCTGCGATGGTAGTTCTGGGCACTCTGAATATAAACAAAAGCTTGATGAAAACAGTAATAGTGATGAAAGTATTTTTTTTACGTCTTTGGTGCCATTACAAGTTTTTTATACTAATACTTTGACAAAGGAAAATACTATAGTCTGGAAAAATCCGAGAACATCATCAACAAGATTTTGTCGGCCCATTCAAATTGAATGTGCTAAAGAATCTGTGGATTTAACAAAGAAAACAACCGATGATGTAGAACAACAAATAAAAAATTTGACTCCATTTCATACTACTATTGCCGGAAAAGAAGTATTTATTAAATATGATTTGAGATTGACAATGATTGATACTAAAGTGTGCAATTCATTAACTGATACAAAATCAGCGATGCGTTGCTATCTATGTAATTGTACATCTAGTCAATTTAATAATATAGATAAAATGCTAGAACAGGAAGTTGTTACAGATCACTTACGATTTGGTTTGTCAACATTACATTGTTGGATTCGGTGCTTTGAATTTTTGCTACATTTATCATACAAATTAGACAACAAAAAATGGCAGGCTCGTACAGAAGAAGAAAAGGCATCTTCAAAAAATAATAAAGAAACTATACAAGCAGCTTTTAAAAAAGAATTGGGTTTGATTATTGACAGACCGAAAGCCGGTAGTGGAACTTCAAACGATGGAAACACCGCTCGAGGTTTTTTTGAAAACTACAAAAAAGCTGCAAAAATAACAGGAATTAACGAAGATATTATATATCGTTTTTATATTATATTACAAACCATTGCATGTGGTTATGCTATTAATGAAGACAATTTTCGGCAGTATACAGTAAAATTAGCTAAAGACATTGTACAACAATATCCCTGGTATTACATGCCTACATTAGTTCACAAACTTTTAATTCATGGCCCAGAAATAATAAAATATTCCGTGTTACCTATCGGACAAATGTCCGAAGATGCACAGGAAGCCTGCAATAAATTTTTTAAAATCTATCGCATGAATTTTGCAAGAAAACATTATCATCAAAAAACTATGGAGGATGTTTTCAAACGATTTTTAATAGCATCTGATCCTCAAATTTCCAGTTGTCGCAAATTACCTCTGAAACCACTAAAATCTTTGTCTAAAGACTGCATTAATTTACTAGCACCTCCACCTATAAATAATAATAACATATAATAACAACAATATTTTAACAGTTCTTCTGAGACAGATACAGATGTAGACGATTGTGACTTTAATGAGATTGACAGTGAAAACTTTTTCATGTAATATTATTTTTCATGTATTATTATTCAATAAAAATACATATATTGTACTAATTATTTTTTTGGATTTTTTTTTAGTATGTAACATCGCCATATTGCATTTCATCATTGTAAATTTGTTAATTTTTAATAAATTTTCAATTTTATACCCTAATAATATCAAAACAAAAACTTTTAATCAATTAGCAAATTCATTTAATTTTTTACATGTTTTTTCGTATGAAATGACGCCATATTAGGTCGGCCATTTTGAATTTGCTAATTCTGATAACGGATTCGTAATCAGCGACCCCAAAAACCCCCATATACCAATTTGTGGATCATTTTGTACATTTTTCGACTTTTGGCCGGACAAAGGTGCACTTGGCCGCACTGACGAAATTATTGTAGCTAAATCGACTTTGATTAATAACTATCTAGATTTCAAGGCCGATGATTTAGTATAATAATAGCATCCTAATTTTACTTAATCAGTTAATCAAAGTTCAACTTCTTAAACCTTTGCGTTTGTAACATTAATTGTTTCGCTTCTCTTCACTGTAGTATCTGTAGTATTGAATTTAACGTTCATTACTTCATGTCTGTTTAATATTTTTGAGGCAACCTGTTTAACGGTTTAGTTAAGACATACACCATTTAGTTAACGGTAAAGCACTAGTGACATCTGTGTGTCAGAAAAGTGTGATGCCAAAAGGCCATTGAATAATCAAATTATTTTGTTTTAACAATACGCTTAACCTTCGCTTTACCAAAGGTTTTTTATGTACATGGTTTACCAATACCCACCCGGGTGGTACTGCACTTTTATACATATAAGCGACGAACAAAATTTTAAAAAAACCTCATAAAAAGTTTTAAATGATTTTAATAAATTCTACAGAACTCTAAAATTTGTTCAGTGAGTCTTAATTTCATTTAAATCGAAACAAAATTAAAAAAAACAAGTAAGAGTGCTATATTCGGCTGTGCCGAATCTTATATACCCTTCACCAAATTATACTTCAAAATAAAAATTTTAAATATTTTTAGGTAAACAAAATTTAATTTTTTTCCAGTTGTTTTTTATTTATTTTTTGGAAAAAAATTTTTTTCGATTGTTATTTTAATTTTTTTTTTTAAATTTACATTTTTTTTTAAAATTTAATTTTTTTTTTTAAATTTACATTTTTTTTTAAAATTTAATTTTTTTTTTTAAATTTTAAATTTTTTTTTGTTTTTTAATTTTTTTTGGAAAAAAAAAATTCGGGTTAAAATTTTTATTTCCGATTTTGACCCATTGTAGGTCCAACTTACTATGGTCTTATATACGTCGTTGCAAATGTCTTTGAAATATCTATCATTAGATATCCATATTGTCTATATTAATGACTTAGTAATCCAGATATAGGTCAAAAATAGGTAAAAGATCGAGGTTGTCCTGGTTTTTTCCTCATATCTCAGCCATTTGTGTACCGATTTTGCTGATTTTCTCGAAAGATTTGGATCCAGAAGATATCTGGGGTCTTCAGAAAATTGATTTCAACAGACAGACGGACAGACAGACGGACATGGCTTAATCGACTCCGCTATCTATAAGGATCCAGAATATATATACTTTATAGGGTCGGAAATGAAAAATGTAGAAATTACAAACGGAATGACAAACTTATATATATCCTTCTCACGAAGGTGAAGGGTATAACAAGTAAGGAAGTATGGTCGGTCAAGCCCGACCATATAATACCCTACACTAAGTAAAAGAGCAAAAACATTTTTCTTTTAAAATTTCAATAATTTATATTTTTGAGTGATTTTCGGAAGTGGGCCTTATATGGGGGCTATGACCAATTATGTACCGATCACCATGAAATTAGGTCGTGTGATTTATGTCTATATTAAAGTTAACTATGTTGAATTTTGTGTGTATACCAACATTTTTAAGCGATTTATGCACGTTAAAGTGATTTTCGGAAGCGGGTCTATATGAGAGCTATGACTAATTATGAACCGATCGTAACAAAATTTGGTGACATGAATTTTGTGTATATAAAACTTATTTGGAGCGGAATTTGTGGAGATACATATATAAATTAAACATTTATGACCGATAAAGTCCAATTTCGGGAGGACATTTGTATGGGGGCTAGGTGAAATAATGGACCGATTTCAGCCAGTTTCAATAGGCTTGGTCCTTGAGAAAAATAATATGTACCAAATTTGATCGAAATATCTTCAAAATTGCGACCTCTACTCTGCGCACAAGGTTTACATGGACAGCCAGCCAGCCGACCAGACGGATGGACGGACGGACATCGTTTAATCGACTCAGAAAGTGATTCTAAGTCGATCGGTATACTTTAAGGTGGGTGTTAGACTAATATTTTTGGGCGTTACAAACATCTGCACAAACGCATTATACCCTCCCCACTATGTTGGTGTAGGGTATAAATATTAAACTACTAAATCCGTAATGGTTGGGTATTAGTAAAGCGAAGGTTAAAATTAAATTTTTTGTCATTTTCTCAACCTTTATTTTTAAGGTTTTTTTAGTAGGTAATAAACAAACATCGGCGGATTTAATTTTTTAATATTACCTTTACAAGGTGAAATTGTACGCTAAACCGATGGCGATAGCAGTTTTTTCTTGAGGTTTTGGACTAGTTTTTGTTGAAAAAAATTTTTACGCGTTAGTTTTTAAGGTTTTCTTTGTAGGTATGTTAAAACAAATTCGCCGATTTAAATTTTTTTAAATATATCCTATCCAAGGTAAAATTGTACGCTTAAAACGTTGGCGAATCATATTTTCGAAAAAAGTGTTTTTTTGGGGTTTTTGTCGAAAAACTTTTTTTTTAATTCTTCACAGGGGCTTAGAAACGTTTTTTTTTTTGTTTAAATAATTCGGTATTGGAGAGCTGAGGTGCTTTTGAGTTGATTTATAGTAGTTGAACTTCCTAGGTGTAAAAAAAATTATGATTCGAATAAGCTGAAATTTAGGGACGAGATAAATGTTAGTAAGTTGTTTTTATTTGATTTTGAAAAAAAATCGACCGTCCGTAGGCCCTTCTTAGCTAAAAAACCGAAAAAATATAGAGCAAAATTAAAAAAAAAGAAATAAATAAACCTAAATATATCTTTAACTCAAAGAAACATATTTTTTGTAGATCTTCTCAAGGACCATTTTAAAAAATGTGAGACCCGAGGTGACAAAATTTTTTTTTATTTTCTTTCACTGGCAAAAAAAGGGAAATTACCTATCCACTAATATATAATAATTATTTATTTAGCTTTTTTTCAACTTAATTTTGTAACAAAAATATAATAATAAACAAACTTTTTAAAAGGCCTTGAACTCTTATAATATTAAAAATATTAAAAAACTTCTTATAACTAGACGTAATTGCCTATCCATTGATATATAATACTTTATATTCCGCTTTACTTTACTTTAAAATATTCACTGTTAAATTAAGCCTATTAAAAAATGTTAGCTTTACTTTTTGTCCAGTGCTTACTATGCACTTCTCATTTTATCATGGGATACATGTAAATGGTTAATTGCAGCTTTGTTGTTGTTTTTAGCCAAAATTCGTGCTAGTTCGCATTTATTAGTTAAAATACGATTGTTATTTTTAGCTTAAGTACTATTTGTTGATGAAATTTCAACTATTTTTGAAATCAATACAATGTTAGTTCAAAGCAGACAGTTTCGTTCATAGAATTTGTGTAATTGTCAAAAAATCATAAAAAATAAAATTTCACCAAAAATTTTATTTTCACAAAAATAAAAAAAATTTCATTAAAATTTCCTTTTTTATTTTTTAAAAAACGCTTATTTAAAAAAAAATCTTTGCTTTAACCCAAATTAAATTTCAACCAAAAACTAATTCTAACTTTATTAAAAATCCAAAAACAAAAAACAGTAACCGCTTATTTGATAAAGAAACAACCAATTTCACACAAAAACAATTTTTAATTTTAAGAAATATTTCACAAAAATCACTATAAACAAATAAGAGAGCTATATTCGGCTGTGCCGAATCTTATATACCCTTCACCAAATTATACTTCAAAATAAAAATTTAAATATTTTTAGCTAAACAAAATTTATTTTTTTTCCAATGTTGTTTTTTCGAATTGTTATTTAAAATTTCTTTTTTTAAATTTTTATTTTTTTTTAAATTTTAAAAAAAAAATATTTTGTTTTTAAAATTTTTTTTTTGGTAAAAAAAAAAATTCGGGTTAACATACATCGTTGTAAAGGTCTTTGAAATATCTATCATTAGATATCCATATTGTCTATATTAATGACTTAGTAATCCAGATATAGGCCAAAAATCGAGGTTGTCCTGGTTTTTTCCTCATAACTGAAGATTGAAGATTTGGATCCCGAAGATATCTGGGGTCTTCAGAAAATTGATTTCAACAGACAGAAGGACAAAGTTGTTTTTTAATTTTTTAAATTTAAAATTTGTTTTTTTTAAATTTAAAAAAATGTTTTGTTTTTTTTTCTGATATTGACCCGTTGTATGTCCCACTTACTATGGTCTTATATACGTCGTTGCAAAGATCTTTGAAATATCTATCATTATATATCCATATTGTCTATATTAATGTCTTAGTAATCCAGATATAGGTCAAAAATAGGTCAAAAATCGAGGTTGTCTTGGTTTTTTCCTCATATCTCAGCCATTTGTGGACCGATTTTGCTGATTTTAAATAGCAAAATTCTCGAAAGCATGTCTGACAGAATTATTAAAGATTTTGATCCAGAAGATATCTGGGGTCTTCAGAAAATTGATTTCAACAGACAGACGGACATACAGACAGATGGGCATTTTATAAGAATTTTTTCTGTTTAAGGCCAATTTCTTAAATTAGTTCTGTTCCTTTATAATTGCTCGTTAAGTTGAATTGCATTTTATTTGTTTATATGTAAATATGTTAAATAAAATAAAAATTGCACACATTCATGCATTTTATACTTACATATGTTGAATTTATTTAACCTACTTATTAATAAACATTTATGCTTTTAATTTTAAATATTTTTTTATTAAAATGTTAAAAGGCAGCGAATGTATATTTGTATGCCATCTTTAATACTGAGAAGGAGATGGATGAATAAGAATCAAAGATAAGAAGTATATATTGGATATAGACGAATTTGATGGGGTATACAAAATGGTCTTGTATTCAAACTAAGGAAGTTTTTGGATCCGTCAGTGATATGACTAGAACATCCAGAAAATCTTCTAGGATCTCTTGAGTTACTGCGAATTTCATACAAAGTAGCTCAAAAACCCTGCTCAACTTTCAGCACTTCTCATCCTATAGCGAATTATGCACAAGCACAGAAAAAACATTTAATCACACTTTTATTGAAATGAACAGACAGAAAGATAAAAACCAACATTATAATTTTATTTCTACGTCCGAATCCAACATACCCAACCTCACTGAACTCCCACAACAACATGTTAAATCAATTCATAATCATATTGACTGAAAGAAAAGTTAAAAGAATGAAATTCGTTTTTTTCATATTATTTTCTCTTCATTTTTATAAAGAAAAAAAAAAACTATAAGAAAAGGCTAAAAGCATTGCAGATTATTAAGAAACTATGATTGTATTAAAAAAAAATATGAAAATAGAGCTGCGAAAAGTTTAAAATAAAATTCAATATGAAATTCTTTGGAATTCATTTCATTTTCTGGTACAAACTTTTGTCTTAAACTCTCTTACTATAGATCTATCTACCCTTTATATTATCTTTTAGCAATTGCAAAACCAGCTGCCAGTAGTTTCTAAAAAAATAGATATAAAATTCCTACATAATTTTATTTAACGGTGGCAAACACCATTCAAACTCCACGGGCACATTTACAAAGGTTTATCATAGATTGAAAAGCAAAAACTATGAAGAGTATAAAGGAGCAAGAGAATTTTTAAAAAGAGGTTCTGTTCAATCAAGTTTGTTTAACAGGAGTTTATTTTGCAGTTACTTAAGCTTCGTTTAGTCTAGTCATAGTCTAGTCATAGTCTAGTCATAGTCTAGTCATAGTCTAGTCATAGTCTAGTCATAGTCTAGTCATAGTCTAGTCATAGTCTAGTCATAGTCTAGTCATAGTCTAGTCATAGTCTAGTCATAGTCTAGTCATAGTCTAGTCATAGTCTAGTCATAGTCTAGTCATAGTCTAGTCATAGTCTAGTCATAGTCTAGTCATAGTCTAGTCATAGTCTAGTCATAGTCTAGTCATAGTCTAGTCATAGTCTAGTCATAGTCTAGTCATAGTCTAGTCATAGTCTAGTCATAGTCTAGTCATAGTCTAGTCATAGTCTAGTCATAGTCTAGTCATAGTCTAGTCATAGTCTAGTCATAGTCTAGTCATAGTCTAGTCATAGTCTAGTCATAGTCTAGTCATAGTCTAGTCATAGTCTAGTCATAGTCTAGTCATAGTCTAGTCATAGTCTAGTCATAGTCTAGTCATAGTCTAGTCATAGTCTAGTCATAGTCTAGTCATAGTCTAGTCATAGTCTAGTCATAGTCTAGTCATAGTCTAGTCATAGTCTAGTCATAGTCTAGTCATAGTCTAGTCATAGTCTAGTCATAGTCTAGTCATAGTCTAGTCATAGTCTAGTCATAGTCTAGTCATAGTCTAGTCATAGTCTAGTCATAGTCTAGTCATAGTCTAGTCATAGTCTAGTCATAGTCTAGTCATAGTCTAGTCATAGTCTAGTCATAGTCTAGTCATAGTCTAGTCATAGTCTAGTCATAGTCTAGTCATAGTCTAGTCATAGTCTAGTCATAGTCTAGTCATAGTCTAGTCATAGTCTAGTCATAGTCTAGTCATAGTCTAGTCATAGTCTAGTCATAGTCTAGTCATAGTCTAGTCATAGTCTAGTCATAGTCTAGTCATAGTCTAGTCATAGTCTAGTCATAGTCTAGTCATAGTCTAGTCATAGTCTAGTCATAGTCTAGTCATAGTCTAGTCATAGTCTAGTCATAGTCTAGTCATAGTCTAGTCATAGTCTAGTCATAGTCTAGTCATAGTCTAGTCATAGTCTAGTCATAGTCTAGTCATAGTCTAGTCATAGTCTAGTCATAGTCTAGTCATAGTCTAGTCATAGTCTAGTCATAGTCTAGTCATAGTCTAGTCATAGTCTAGTCATAGTCTAGTCATAGTCTAGTCATAGTCTAGTCATAGTCTAGTCATAGTCTAGTCATAGTCTAGTCATAGTCTAGTCATAGTCTAGTCATAGTCTAGTCATAGTCTAGTCATAGTCTAGTCATAGTCTAGTCATAGTCTAGTCATAGTCTAGTCATAGTCTAGTCATAGTCTAGTCATAGTCTAGTCATAGTCTAGTCATAGTCTAGTCATAGTCTAGTCATAGTCTAGTCATAGTCTAGTCATAGTCTAGTCATAGTCTAGTCATAGTCTAGTCTAGTCATAGTCTAGTCATAGTCTAGTCATAGTCTAGTCATAGTCTAGTCATAGTCTAGTCATAGTCTAGTCATAGTCTAGTCTAGTCATAGTCTAGTCATAGTCTAGTCATAGTCTAGTCATAGTCTAGTCATAGTCTAGTCATAGTCTAGTCATAGTCTAGTCATAGTCTAGTCATAGTCTAGTCATAGTCTAGTCATAGTCTAGTCATAGTCTAGTCATAGTCTAGTCATAGTCTAGTCTAGTCATAGTCTAGTCATAGTCTAGTCATAGTCTAGTCATAGTCTAGTCATAGTCTAGTCATAGTCTAGTCATAGTCTAGTCATAGTCTAGTCATAGTCTAGTCATAGTCTAGTCATAGTCTAGTCATAGTCTAGTCATAGTCTAGTCATAGTCTAGTCATAGTCTAGTCATAGTCTAGTCATAGTCTAGTCATAGTCTAGTCATAGTCTAGTCATAGTCTAGTCATAGTCTAGTCATAGTCTAGTCATAGTCTAGTCATAGTCTAGTCATAGTCTAGTCATAGTCTAGTCATAGTCTAGTCATAGTCTAGTCATAGTCTAGTCATAGTCTAGTCATAGTCTAGTCATAGTCTAGTCATAGTCTAGTCATAGTCTAGTCATAGTCTAGTCATAGTCTAGTCATAGTCTAGTCATAGTCTAGTCATAGTCTAGTCATAGTCTAGTCATAGTCTAGTCATAGTCTAGTCATAGTCTAGTCATAGTCTAGTCATAGTCTAGTCATAGTCTAGTCATAGTCTAGTCATAGTCTAGTCATAGTCTAGTCATAGTCTAGTCATAGTCTAGTCATAGTCTAGTCATAGTCTAGTCATAGTCTAGTCATAGTCTAGTCATAGTCTAGTCATAGTCTAGTCATAGTCTAGTCATAGTCTAGTCATAGTCTAGTCATAGTCTAGTCATAGTCTAGTCATAGTCTAGTCATAGTCTAGTCATAGTCTAGTCATAGTCTAGTCATAGTCTAGTCATAGTCTAGTCATAGTCTAGTCATAGTCTAGTCATAGTCTAGTCATAGTCTAGTCATAGTCTAGTCATAGTCTAGTCATAGTCTAGTCATAGTCTAGTCATAGTCTAGTCATAGTCTAGTCATAGTCTAGTCATAGTCTAGTCATAGTCTAGTCATAGTCTAGTCATAGTCTAGTCATAGTCTAGTCATAGTCTAGTCATAGTCTAGTCATAGTCTAGTCATAGTCTAGTCATAGTCTAGTCATAGTCTAGTCATAGTCTAGTCATAGTCTAGTCATAGTCTAGTCATAGTCTAGTCATAGTCTAGTCATAGTCTAGTCATAGTCTAGTCATAGTCTAGTCATAGTCTAGTCATAGTCTAGTCATAGTCTAGTCATAGTCTAGTCATAGTCTAGTCATAGTCTAGTCATAGTCTAGTCATAGTCTAGTCATAGTCTAGTCATAGTCTAGTCATAGTCTAGTCATAGTCTAGTCATAGTCTAGTCATAGTCTAGTCATAGTCTAGTCATAGTCTAGTCATAGTCTAGTCATAGTCTAGTCATAGTCTAGTCATAGTCTAGTCATAGTCTAGTCATAGTCTAGTCATAGTCTAGTCATAGTCTAGTCATAGTCTAGTCATTGTCTAGTCATAGTCTAGTCATAGTCTAGTCATTGTCTAGTCATAGTCTAGTCATAGTCTAGTCATTGTCTAGTCATTGTCTAGTCATAGTCCAGTCATAGTCTAGTCATAGTCTAGTCATAGTCTAGTCAGAGTCCAGTCATAGTCTAGTCATAGTCTAGTCAGAGTCTAGTCATAGTCTAGTCATAGTCCAGTCATAGTCTAGTCATAGTCTAGTCATAGTCTAGTCATAGTCTAGTCATAGTCTAGTCATAGTCTAGTCATAGTCAGTCATAGTCTAGTCATAGTCTAGTCATAGTCTAGTCATAGTCTAGTCATAGTCCAGTCATAGTCTAGTCATAGTCTAGTCAGAGTCTAGTCATAGTCTAGTCATAGTCATAGTCTAGTCATAGTCTAGTCATAGTCTAGTCATAGTCTAGTCATAGTCTAGTCATAGTCTAGTCATAGTCCAGTCATAGTCTAGTCATAGTCTAGTCAGAGTCTAGTCATAGTCTAGTCATAGTCTAGTCATAGTCTAGTCAGAGTCTAGTCATAGTCTAGTCATAGTCTAGTCATAGTCTAGTCATAGTCTAGTCATAGTCTAGTCATAGTCTAGTCATAGTCTAGTCAGAGTCTAGTCATAGTCTAGTCATAGTCTAGTCATAGTCTAGTCATAGTCTAGTCATAGTCTAGTCATAGTCTAGTCATAGTCTAGTCATAGTCTAGTCATAGTCTAGTCATAGTCTAGTCATAGTCTAGTCATAGTCTAGTCATAGTCTAGTCATAGTCTAGTCATAGTCTAGTCATAGTCTAGTCATAGTCTAGTCATAGTCTAGTCATAGTCTAGTCATAGTCTAGTCAGAGTCTAGTCATAGTCTAGTCATAGTCTAGTCATAGTCTAGTCATAGTCTAGTCAGAGTCTAGTCATAGTCTAGTCATAGTCTAGTCATAGTCTAGTCAGAGTCTAGTCATAGTCTAGTCATAGTCTAGTCATAGTCTAGTCATAGTCTAGTCATAGTCTAGTCATAGTCTAGTCATAGTCTAGTCATAGTCTAGTCATAGTCCAGTCATAGTCTAGTCAGAGTCTAGTCATAGTCTAGTCATAGTCTAGTCATAGTCTAGTCAGAGTCTAGTCATAGTCTAGTCATAGTCTAGTCATAGTCTAGTCATAGTCTAGTCATAGTCTAGTCATAGTCTAGTCATAGTCTAGTCATAGTCTAGTCATAGTCTAGTCATAGTCTAGTCATAGTCTAGTCATAGTCTAGTCATAGTCTAGTCATAGTCTAGTCATAGTCTAGTCATAGTCTAGTCATAGTCTAGTCATAGTCTAGTCATAGTCTAGTCATAGTCTAGTCATAGTCTAGTCATAGTCTAGTCATAGTCTAGTCATAGTCTAGTCATAGTCTAGTCATAGTCTAGTCATAGTCTAGTCATAGTCTAGTCATAGTCTAGTCATAGTCTAGTCATAGTCTAGTCATAGTCTAGTCATAGTCTAGTCATAGTCTAGTCATAGTCTAGTCATAGTCTAGTCATAGTCTAGTCATAGTCTAGTCATAGTCTAGTCATAGTCTAGTCATAGTCTAGTCATAGTCTAGTCATAGTCTAGTCATAGTCTAGTCATAGTCTAGTCATAGTCTTAGTCATAGTCTAGTCATAGTCTAGTCATAGTCTAGTCATAGTCTAGTCATAGTCTAGTCATAGTCTAGTCATAGTCTAGTCATAGTCTAGTCATAGTCTAGTCATAGTCTAGTCATAGTCTAGTCATAGTCTAGTCATAGTCTAGTCATAGTCTAGTCATAGTCTAGTCATAGTCTAGTCATAGTCTAGTCATAGTCTAGTCATAGTCTAGTCATAGTCTAGTCATAGTCTAGTCATAGTCTAGTCATAGTCTAGTCATAGTCTAGTCATAGTCTAGTCATAGTCTAGTCATAGTCTAGTCATAGTCTAGTCATAGTCTAGTCATAGTCTAGTCATAGTCTAGTCATAGTCTAGTCATAGTCTAGTCATAGTCTAGTCATAGTCTAGTCATAGTCTAGTCATAGTCTAGTCATAGTCTAGTCATAGTCTAGTCATAGTCTAGTCATAGTCTAGTCATAGTCTAGTCATAGTCTAGTCATAGTCTAGTCATAGTCTAGTCATAGTCTAGTCATAGTCTAGTCATAGTCTAGTCATAGTCTAGTCATAGTCTAGTCATAGTCTAGTCATAGTCTAGTCATAGTCTAGTCATAGTCTAGTCATAGTCTAGTCATAGTCTAGTCATAGTCTAGTCATAGTCTAGTCATAGTCTAGTCATAGTCTAGTCATAGTCTAGTCATAGTCTAGTCATAGTCTAGTCATAGTCTAGTCATAGTCTAGTCATAGTCTAGTCATAGTCTAGTCATAGTCTAGTCATAGTCTAGTCATAGTCTAGTCATAGTCTAGTCATAGTCTAGTCATAGTCTAGTCATAGTCTAGTCATAGTCTAGTCATAGTCTAGTCATAGTCTAGTCATAGTCTAGTCATAGTCTAGTCATAGTCTAGTCATAGTCTAGTCATAGTCTAGTCATAGTCTAGTCATAGTCTAGTCATAGTCTAGTCATAGTCTAGTCATAGTCTAGTCATAGTCTAGTCATAGTCTAGTCATAGTCTAGTCATAGTCTAGTCATAGTCTAGTCATAGTCTAGTCATAGTCTAGTCATAGTCTAGTCATAGTCTAGTCATAGTCTAGTCATAGTCTAGTCATAGTCTAGTCATAGTCTAGTCATAGTCTAGTCATAGTCTAGTCATAGTCTAGTCATAGTCTAGTCATAGTCTAGTCATAGTCTAGTCATAGTCTAGTCATAGTCTAGTCATAGTCTAGTCATAGTCTAGTCATAGTCTAGTCATAGTCTAGTCATAGTCTAGTCATAGTCTAGTCATAGTCTAGTCATAGTCTAGTCATAGTCTAGTCATAGTCTAGTCATAGTCTAGTCATAGTCTAGTCATAGTCTAGTCATAGTCTAGTCATAGTCTAGTCATAGTCTAGTCATAGTCTAGTCATAGTCTAGTCATAGTCTAGTCATAGTCTAGTCATAGTCTAGTCATAGTCTAGTCATAGTCTAGTCATAGTCTAGTCATAGTCTAGTCATAGTCTAGTCATAGTCTAGTCATAGTCTAGTCATAGTCTAGTCATAGTCTAGTCATAGTCTAGTCATAGTCTAGTCATAGTCTAGTCATAGTCTAGTCATAGTCTAGTCATAGTCTAGTCATAGTCTAGTCATAGTCTAGTCATAGTCTAGTCATAGTCTAGTCATAGTCTAGTCATAGTCTAGTCATAGTCTAGTCATAGTCTAGTCATAGTCTAGTCATAGTCTAGTCATAGTCTAGTCATAGTCTAGTCATAGTCTAGTCATAGTCTAGTCATAGTCTAGTCATAGTCTAGTCATAGTCTAGTCATAGTCTAGTCATAGTCTAGTCATAGTCTAGTCATAGTCTAGTCATAGTCTAGTCATAGTCTAGTCATAGTCTAGTCATAGTCTAGTCATAGTCTAGTCATAGTCTAGTCATAGTCTAGTCATAGTCTAGTCATAGTCTAGTCATAGTCTAGTCATAGTCTAGTCATAGTCTAGTCATAGTCTAGTCATAGTCTAGTCATAGTCTAGTCATAGTCTAGTCATAGTCTAGTCATAGTCTAGTCATAGTCTAGTATAGTCTAGTCATAGTCTAGTCATAGTCTAGTCATAGTCTAGTCATAGTCTAGTCATAGTCTAGTCATAGTCTAGTCATAGTCTAGTCATAGTCTAGTCATAGTCTAGTCATAGTCTAGTCATAGTCTAGTCATAGTCTAGTCATAGTCTAGTCATAGTCTAGTCATAGTCTAGTCATAGTCTAGTCATAGTCTAGTCATAGTCTAGTCATAGTCTAGTCATAGTCTAGTCATAGTCTAGTCATAGTCTAGTCATAGTCTAGTCATAGTCTAGTCATAGTCTAGTCATAGTCTAGTCATAGTCTAGTCATAGTCTAGTCATAGTCTAGTCATAGTCTAGTCATAGTCTAGTCATAGTCTAGTCATAGTCTAGTCATAGTCTAGTCATAGTCTAGTCATAGTCTAGTCATAGTCTAGTCATAGTCTAGTCATAGTCTAGTCATAGTCTAGTCATAGTCTAGTCATAGTCTAGTCATAGTCTAGTCATAGTCTAGTCATAGTCTAGTCATAGTCTAGTCATAGTCTAGTCATAGTCTAGTCATAGTCTAGTCATAGTCTAGTCATAGTCTAGTCATAGTCTAGTCATAGTCTAGTCATAGTCTAGTCATAGTCTAGTCATAGTCTAGTCATAGTCTAGTCATAGTCTAGTCATAGTCTAGTCATAGTCTAGTCAGAGTCTAGTCAGAGTCTAGTCATAGTCTAGTCATAGTCTAGTCATAGTCTAGTCATAGTCTAGTCAGAGTCTAGTCATAGTCTAGTCATAGTCTAGTCAGAGTCTAGTCATAGTCTAGTCATAGTCTAGTCATAGTCTAGTCATAGTCTAGTCAGAGTCTAGTCATAGTCTAGTCATAGTCTAGTCATAGTCTAGTCATAGTCTAGTCATAGTCTAGTCATAGTCTAGTCAGAGTCTAGTCATAGTCTAGTCAGAGTCTAGTCATAGTCTAGTCATAGTCTAGTCATAGTCTAGTCATAGTCTAGTCATAGTCTAGTCATAGTCTAGTCATAGTCTAGTCATAGTCTAGTCAGAGTCTAGTCATAGTCTAGTCATAGTCTAGTCATAGTCTAGTCATAGTCTAGTCATAGTCTAGTCATAGTCTAGTCATAGTCTAGTCATAGTCTAGTCATAGTCTAGTCATAGTCTAGTCATAGTCTAGTCATAGTCTAGTCATAGTCTAGTCATAGTCTAGTCATAGTCTAGTCATAGTCTAGTCATAGTCTAGTCATAGTCTAGTCATAGTCTAGTCATAGTCTAGTCATAGTCTAGTCATAGTCTAGTCATAGTCTAGTCATAGTCTAGTCATAGTCTAGTCATAGTCTAGTCATAGTCTAGTCATAGTCTAGTCATAGTCTAGTCATAGTCTAGTCATAGTCTAGTCATAGTCTAGTCATAGTCTAGTCATAGTCTAGTCATAGTCTAGTCATAGTCTAGTCATAGTCTAGTCATAGTCTAGTCATAGTCTAGTCATAGTCTAGTCATAGTCTAGTCATAGTCTAGTCATAGTCTAGTCATAGTCTAGTCATAGTCTAGTCATAGTCTAGTCATAGTCTAGTCATAGTCTAGTCATAGTCTAGTCATAGTCTAGTCATAGTCTAGTCATAGTCTAGTCATAGTCTAGTCATAGTCATAGTCTAGTCATAGTCTAGTCTTTTTTTTTTTTTTTTTATAGGACGTAGTGATAGCGCGCTATCAACTAGTGGCCCCACGATATCATCCTCGCCCCATCCCGGGACTACTTGCGCATTTCTTCGGGGTGGGTGGTTTATTGACAAATTGCCATTACGAAATTATAAACCCTACTCCCCCATCCTCGTTAGAGATTAGGGGTTCGGTGGTTCGATGACACCTATGCTTCATAATACGATTAATGAAGTCCTGGCAGCATTTCCATGATCTTTCAGATTTTAGCATCTCAGGTACAATGTTCTCAGGGGTGAGTATAACACCTATAGATTCATATAGAGATATTCTCATATCATCGTATTTGCTGCATTGAAATAGTACATGCTCGGCGTTATCATCTGGTGATCCGCAGTCTTCGCAGTGTGGGCTCTCTTTTATTTTGAAACGCTTTAGGTATGAATTAAAATTTCCATGACCAGTCATTATCTGAGTTAGGAAAAAATTCATTTCACCATGTCTTCTCTCTAGCCAGTTTCTTATCTCTGGAATAAGTCGATAGGTCCACCTGCCCTTATCATCACGATCCCAACGTTCTTGCCATCTACTCATGAGTGTTGATCTAGCATCCTTCTTCACTTGTTCTTTATAGAGATTTTCAGTTCTGGGCTGGGTTTCCATATTCAGTCTTCGCCATATTTCCTCTCTTTCCAATATTAGAAGATCTATCGGTGGGATTCCTGCGAGCACTTGTGATGCACATGTAGATACTGTCCTATACGCCGATATTATCCTTAGAGCACTCATTCTTTGTGGTCTCGAGAGTTGGGATATAACACCTTTCTTTTGAATCGCTGGCAAGAGTATTGGAGCAGCATACAACATTTGTGAGTGGACTACGCTATTTATAAGTCTCCTTGTCGACTCCTTTGGGCCACCTCTGTTTGGCATGATCCTTGCCAATATATTCGCCGTTTTTAATGCCTTATCCTGGATGGTTTTTACATGTACGCTAAAATTTACCCTGCAATCCAGCTGTACGCCAAGGTATCGTAAACTGTGACTAAAAGGTACATGTTTGCCTTGAATCGTTATTTCTGGCATTGTAAAAATTCTACGGTCTGTAATTAAGATTGCTTCAGTTTTCTCAGCAGCTAGTTTTAAACCATGCTCTCTTAGCCATCTATCGCATCTGCTTATACTGTCATTTGCTACAATTTCTACGACTTGTGGTAACGTGTGTGTTATGACAAGTGCTATGTCATCAGCATATCCAATTATGTGTGCACCGTTTGGGAGGGTAGTATTTAGCAGACCATCATACATAATATTCCACAAAAAAGGTCCTAGGACAGATCCTTGCGGGACTCCTGCAGATATTTGAAAATCTTTCATACCTACATCTGTTTGATACATAAGGACTCTATCACATAAATAGTCCGATACTGTATTGTACAAAAACTTACTGATCCCCTTGCTCTTAAGAGAGTCTAGCACTACCTTCCACCTAACTGTGTTAAAGGCATTTTTAACATCTAGTGTAATGATAATGCAAAAGCCCTTTGTGTTCTTGGTTTCCAGGGCAATATCAATTACTTGTTTTATGGCATCAACTGTGCTTTTTCCTTTTTGGAACCCATATTGTTTCGGTGATAGACCACCCAGCTGCCTTATCTCCTCTTCCAGTCTATACAATAGGAGACTCTCGTACAGTTTTCCCATTGTATTTATCATACACAGAGGCCTATATGAATTTGGCTCATTTAATGGTTTTGCACCCTTACGTAGGAGCACTAGGCTCTGATATTTCCAGCATTTTGGAAAAATACAATTTTTGAAACAAAAGTTGTAAACTTTCAAAAGTAGTTCTGGCCAAAACTGCTCTATTAGTTTGAGTACCTCATTTGGTATTCCGTCAGGACCTGGACTTTTTCCCTTTTTTTGTTTGACACATGCTCTTTTTAGTTCCTCAAAATCGAAAGGCACGAAACGAGCTTCTGTTTGAAGTTTGGGGTTATATATCAAACCTTGTCTGTCCATTGGGAACAGAGTAGACACAATCTTGAATGCCCACATTGGTTCTTTGATTCCAGGTATAGGTTTATTCGCCCACATCTTTTTCGTAATTATTTTGTACGGTTTTCCCCAAGGATCAGCATCTAGGGAACTACAAAGCTCTCTCCATTTTTGCTTTTTACTATTTTTTATCATCGTTCTGAGATTTTTCCGCAGTCGCTTGTACTTTTCTGCCAGTGTGACATTTGAATGATGTCGTGTTGCCAATCTGCGAGCGTGCAGACACTCGCTTCTTAGCTGTCCAATCTCCTCGGTCCACCAAAAGGCCGGTTTTTTCCTTTGATTGTACTCTTTTACTTTCGGCATGCTAGCATTACAGCACTTTGTTATAATTTTAATTGTGGTGTTTATTATGCTTTCATTATCAGAATTCTCAAGGTTAGTTCTTCGTTTGGCTTGTTGCAGCGTATTTGTGAATTCATTTACACTTAGCTTTCTTATATTCCATCGTGGAAGATTCAATGCTATAGGTTGCGTCAAATTTTTTCTATCGATACAGAACGATATGTACTGGTGATCACTAAGTGTAAGATCTTCTAGTACTTTCCAATCCATTTCCTCGTTATACAGGTTTGAACTACCGAATGTTATGTCGATGATACTAGTTCCTCTTCCTCCCCTAAAAGTTGCACTGTCGCCACTATTGTATATTATCAAACCTAATGAGGCTATCAACTCACTAACGATTGTTCCTCTTTTATCTAGTAACTTTGAGTTCCATTCTGGTGATTTACTATTGAAGTCTCCTCCAATTACTACTGCTCCTTTTGTTGTTCTAATACTAATGTCGAGATTTTGCAGCTGTTCAGTGAATTTTTCTATGTCCAGGCTTGGAGGAAAATAACAGCTATATACTCTTATGGTGTTTATGGTGGCATATACAAAACCCTCGTCTAGTCATAGTCTAGTCATAGTCTAGTCATAGTCTAGTCATAGTCTAGTCATAGTCTAGTCATAGTCTAGTCATAGTCTAGTCATAGTCTAGTCATAGTCTAGTCATAGTCTAGTCATAGTCTAGTCATAGTCTAGTCATAGTCTAGTCATAGTCTAGTCATAGTCTAGTCATAGTCTAGTCATAGTCTAGTCATAGTCTAGTCATAGTCTAGTCATAGTCTAGTCATAGTCTAGTCATAGTCTAGTCATAGTCTAGTCATAGTCTAGTCATAGTCTAGTCATAGTCTAGTCATAGTCTAGTCATAGTCTAGTCATAGTCTAGTCATAGTCTAGTCATAGTCTAGTCATAGTCTAGTCATAGTCTAGTCATAGTCTAGTCATAGTCTAGTCATAGTCTAGTCATAGTCTAGTCATAGTCTAGTCATAGTCTAGTCATAGTCTAGTCATAGTCTAGTCATAGTCTAGTCATAGTCTAGTCATAGTCTAGTCATAGTCTAGTCATAGTCTAGTCATAGTCTAGTCATAGTCTAGTCATAGTCTAGTCATAGTCTAGTCATAGTCTAGTCATAGTCTAGTCATAGTCTAGTCATAGTCTAGTCATAGTCTAGTCATAGTCTAGTCATAGTCTAGTCATAGTCTAGTCATAGTCTAGTCATAGTCTAGTCATAGTCTAGTCATAGTCTAGTCATAGTCTAGTCATAGTCTAGTCATAGTCTAGTCATAGTCTAGTCATAGTCTAGTCATAGTCTAGTCATAGTCTAGTCATAGTCTAGTCATAGTCTAGTCATAGTCTAGTCATAGTCTAGTCATAGTCTAGTCATAGTCTAGTCATAGTCTAGTCATAGTCTAGTCATAGTCTAGTCATAGTCTAGTCATAGTCTAGTCATAGTCTAGTCATAGTCTAGTCATAGTCTAGTCATAGTCTAGTCATAGTCTAGTCATAGTCTAGTCATAGTCTAGTCATAGTCTAGTCATAGTCTAGTCATAGTCTAGTCATAGTCTAGTCATAGTCTAGTCATAGTCTAGTCATAGTCTAGTCATAGTCTAGTCATAGTCTAGTCATAGTCTAGTCATAGTCTAGTCATAGTCTAGTCATAGTCTAGTCATAGTCTAGTCATAGTCTAGTCATAGTCTAGTCATAGTCTAGTCATAGTCTAGTCATAGTCTAGTCATAGTCTAGTCATAGTCTAGTCATAGTCTAGTCATAGTCTAGTCATAGTCTAGTCATAGTCTAGTCATAGTCTAGTCATAGTCTAGTCATAGTCTAGTCATAGTCTAGTCATAGTCTAGTCATAGTCTAGTCATAGTCTAGTCATAGTCTAGTCATAGTCTAGTCATAGTCTAGTCATAGTCTAGTCATAGTCTAGTCATAGTCTAGTCATAGTCTAGTCATAGTCTAGTCATAGTCTAGTCATAGTCTAGTCATAGTCTAGTCATAGTCTAGTCATAGTCTAGTCATAGTCTAGTCATAGTCTAGTCATAGTCTAGTCATAGTCTAGTCATAGTCTAGTCATAGTCTAGTCATAGTCTAGTCATAGTCATAGTCTAGTCATAGTCTAGTCATAGTCTAGTCATAGTCTAGTCATAGTCTAGTCATAGTCTAGTCATAGTCTAGTCATAGTCTAGTCATAGTCTAGTCATAGTCTAGTCATAGTCTAGTCATAGTCTAGTCATAGTCTAGTCATAGTCTAGTCATAGTCTAGTCATAGTCTAGTCATAGTCTAGTCATAGTCTAGTCATAGTCTAGTCATAGTCTAGTCATAGTCTAGTCATAGTCTAGTCATAGTCTAGTCATAGTCTAGTCATAGTCTAGTCATAGTCTAGTCATAGTCTAGTCATAGTCTAGTCATAGTCTAGTCATAGTCTAGTCATAGTCTAGTCATAGTCTAGTCATAGTCTAGTCATAGTCTAGTCATAGTCTAGTCATAGTCTAGTCATAGTCTAGTCATAGTCTAGTCATAGTCTAGTCATAGTCTAGTCATAGTCTAGTCATAGTCTAGTCATAGTCTAGTCATAGTCTAGTCATAGTCTAGTCATAGTCTAGTCATAGTCTAGTCATAGTCTAGTCATAGTCTAGTCATAGTCTAGTCATAGTCTAGTCATAGTCTAGTCATAGTCTAGTCATAGTCTAGTCATAGTCTAGTCATAGTCTAGTCATAGTCTAGTCATAGTCTAGTCATAGTCTAGTCATAGTCTAGTCATAGTCTAGTCATAGTCTAGTCATAGTCTAGTCATAGTCTAGTCATAGTCTAGTCATAGTCTAGTCATAGTCTAGTCATAGTCTAGTCATAGTCTAGTCATAGTCTAGTCATAGTCTAGTCATAGTCTAGTCATAGTCTAGTCATAGTCTAGTCATAGTCTAGTCATAGTCTAGTCATAGTCTAGTCATAGTCTAGTCACGGCCAGTTAAGTCAGTTAAGTTATTAAGCTTAACCCATCTCTGTAAAACCAATCCTACTTAATAATTTCTTAACCTGTTTAAACAAAGTCAAACGTTAAAGAAATTCAATATTGTTTTTCAATTTCTCCATCCACCATCTATCCATCCTTGCCCGCATTTGACTCTTGTATTGATTGTGCAACATACACATTTCTGCATTCCGTGGCATGTTCTGGCATTGACAGTGTATGCATTTATTGCTTGATTGAGTTGACAAAATGCATTGTGTAGAGTGCTGACAGACGTCAGCCTTTACACAATACAAATAACTATTGAGAAAGTATTGGTTTTGGCAAACGATGGAAATTTATTGTAAAACAGAAAGAATGATGCCGTTAACATCGTACGTATGTATGTACGTCGAACGTAAATTTCATTTATGCAAAGAAAAGTTTCCATACAGACAGAACCATTACACTCAAACACACCCCAAGAAGTAGGAACACGCTGTTTTGTTGAAAACCACCAAACATCTGTTAAATGTGGTTGCACAAATGTCAAACTTAAATGCGGTACTACAATCAATGAATCAGTTAACAACTATGCATGTCTGAACATGTTGTGGAACTGGAACTGGGGTAAATAGAAAAAGGAAATGCGATGAAATCAATGGTGTTCAAATTAGGGGTATTAGTGGAGGGGGTGGTTCAACAACACTAGAAGATAGTAAACTGTTTTGGATGAACTAAAAAATCATAAAATATGTTTTGTTTATCCAATGCAAAAGGAAATTCAAAAATATGCATTAAATTCTACTAAAATTCGTTATTAGTTTAAATACCTTGGTAGTGGGTATATGAGATTCGGCACAGTCAGTTTGATTTGATTCAAATCATATTAAAATATCTTTAAATTAAAAAATTAAAGTCTCCCTATTCAAAGTCTTAAATTTCCATTACAACTACTTCCTTAAAGTTTTATTATTCCACTTCTCTTCAATCCTTTTTTATAAAACTTGTCCATAGTCAACAATTAGGAGATAAAATATCTATCTGCCACAATATAAAGGATAAAAGTAATGAAATATGAACAAAAAAAATTAGAAGAAAAAAAAAAGATATTAACAAAAGCACACGGCTATTGGTGTATAAAAGGCAAATCATTACAGCAGTTGAACACCCTGAATAAATACAGGAAATACGAGAAACAAAAAACACATTTTCGAAAAGACAATCGAATATGAAGTTAAGGACAGACATTTCACAGACAAACTGGCAACCAAAAAATGTATTGAAAATAAAGACCGAGTAAAAAAAAATTAATATTGTTGTATTACAGAATAAAATGTAAAGAATAAAGGAGCATCCATTTATGCCTGAATAAATACTCATGGAAAACATAATAATACAAAAAGAGGAGAAAAAAATTTAGTGAAAAAAAAACGAACTGAATTGTATAGAATCAATGAAAGGAATAAAGAATTTTCAACTATAGAATTTAAAAAAAATATGGCCAACGACTAACAAAATGGTAGTGGTGTTGAAAGAGATAGGGAAATAAGCAGATTCGCATAATAGCAAACTTAGCTGATCAATCTAGGACTGCAGCTAATTTTTGCCTTTAAACTCTGAGATGCTGCTAACATCAAGAGACAGCAGAGTCTAAAGATATTTGGTGATCAATGATCACAAGTTTTATATTGAGCAGGATCGATCAATAGAAACATGTTCTAATTTATCCTTTAAAGTCCATTAGTGCTATTTTGTTTATCTCTTCTGTGTTTTTAATGGCACTGAAATAAGCACAACAATTTTCTATAGTTTGTCTCCTCATTTTCCTTTTTTCCAGATTTTTAATGAGTTATGCACACATACATTTAATGCCCTAACTCCCCAGTTGTCCATGTTTTGAAGACATCCTCAGCGAAGAGCGCAAGAATTTAGAAAAGACAAAACGAGAAAAGTGTCTCCTAAAGTTAGTTTTCTATAGCAATAGTGCCAGTTAACAAAGTTGTTTATAGGAAAGTGTCTTGAACAATATAATGATCTACGATTAAAACTGAAATTTAACTACATAAAAACCAACGATTGTAGCTTCAATTTAAATGCTACCCGATGCGTCCACAGGTTGCGGATAGTGGAACGCCCAGTAGATATGCTGGAGAGCTGGAATAAAATAAGCAGTCGCGGACTAGTCGAGGGACTATTCAACGATCCCACCAAGTATCCGAGTTGCCAATGATCCTTAGATAGACATAGCGAGAAAGTGGCTCCTCTAAATAACCCTCTCATCATTCATGCATGTCTGGATGCTCAGCTGGAAGCCCCGGTACCAGAATCATCTTAAATTTAATGGATTACAGAAATCTCGACCACAATTTGGAACACGGAATATAAGATAGCTTTTGGAATCAACGAGATTGGCTCAAGTATGTAGAGAGTTTGGAAAATACAAACTTCTTTTTCTGGGCCTATGCGAGACAAGGTGGCCTGACAATGGGACGTTTTCGAACACCGATGGTACCACGTTCATCTATTCACCCACGGAATTGGCTGACCTCAGGGAATAGGAGGAGTTTTATATAGATTATAAGAGTTGTCCCTGGTGGCGACATTGTAAAACATGGAACGAGTAGTGGATTCCCAAGGAATGCGGCAAATGAACGCGAATGGTGAACTTTTAGCTGAATTGTGCGCAAAACATAATCTCCTTACTGAATGTTCGCAACAAACGAGGTGCTGACGGATCCTACGACTATCTCCTACTTCGGCAATTCAGCGTACTCATCTAGACAGCATGATGTGAGCAAATTCCAGTAAGCTGGTGTAAGAGAAAGCCTCGTGGGAACTATAAGGTTACGATACGAAGAGGTTACCGAACATGAAAGTGTGCAGCGGAGTGTGATAAGAAGTATAGTCATGGAAAGTGCTAAGCAGCAAATCGGATACAGACAACATAAGCGCAAACTATGGATTACGGATGAGACCTGGCGACTCATTGATGAGAGATGACGATTTAAGAATGAGCATAGAGAACACGTTTGAAGATTCTATATTCATTCGTCTATATTCGTGCACGATGGGAAAAGTGATCTTGAGCGGAAAACATGGTCCAGACGCTCAAGCTTCGGCGAATACGCACAGAACTAGGGATTTATATAGATTGGCAAAGGAGATCTCTGATAACGACCGATCCACTGCTTATCCCCTGAATGACCCGACTGGTGTTACTTCATCTGTGGATCGGCAATTAGTTTTAGGGCACATCACTCACGCACGGATCACGTGAACAGAAATATTGTCGAACAATCAGTGGAATGGTGATCCGCTCTATATTGCATATTTATGGACTTTGCTAAAGCCTTCGATATCTTTCACCAGCTGGCTATTTGGCAAGCGCTACAGTTCAACGGAGTTCCACATGAATTGATTGATCTAATCCGTGCCTTATACCGGGACTCAACATATATTGTATCACTTGGGGATTAACTGGAAGCCTCGAAGTTCTCGATTTTGCTGAAGGCCCACACAAACTAGGGGGAATACAGAGCACGGAAAGTGATGCTGGTTTTCATATGAACATAGGTAAGACCTAGGTCTTGCACTTAAATACCACCAACTCCCAAAAGTTCCAAATAGACAACGTAGATGTTGCAGACGTCCAATCGTTTATATACCTGGGTAATGTCATATCAGCATCAGTTGGCTCACGAGAAGATATTATAAATCACATTAAAAATGCAAACCAAGAATTTGGAGCACTGAAACAAGTATGGAAATCTCCCCAAGTTCATCTAATAACCAAGCTCCACCTCTTTTCTCCTAACGTGTGCTCCGTCCTTGCAATCCTTGCAGGTACTCATTAATTGCTCATTCTAAAAACTGCTCATTATATTTTGGTCGAATGTTATCTCAAACAGAGACCTGTGGGAAAAAGCATTTGAAACACCAATACGTATCCAGATCATTAATCGTGAATGGAGTTGGAGTGGAATTGTTCTCAGATGCACCAACAACAATGTAGCAAAGATTTAAATGAATTCAATTGAATGAAACCCCTAAGTCAGTAGACGTAGAGACAGACCCGCTAACCTCTGAGGAGACAAATCGAGACTGAAACAAACTCAACTGGAAAGTCTTGTGCCGAAGTGAAGCTGATAGCACAGGATGGATAACAATGGAGAAACTTTGTTGTGGCTCTTTGTTTCACCTTGGAACCGTAAGAATCAATATTGTAGCTCCGATTGAAGCTACAATTGAACTACATAAAGAACAACGATTGTAGTTTCGATTGAACTACATAAATACCTACGAGTGCAGCTAAAACTGAGTTATATTAAGACATAAGATTGATGTTAGAATCAAACTTCATAAAGAAGCTAAAGTTGAACTACATAAGGACTTACGATTGAAGCAAAAACTGAACTACATAAGGATAAACTGCTATTAAAAGAGTGTTTCCTATTAGGAAAGTGTGTTGTTAAACAGTTTTCTATTGGGAAAGTGTTTTGTTAAGACAGTTTTCTAGTTGTCAGTTCAATTGGTTGTCTAATGAAAAATGTCTCGTTCAGTTAGATTTCAATAGAAAAGTGTCTCAATCAGATAGTTTTGCACGGAAAGTTTCTAGTTCTGATACTACAGGATTTTGTCAACTGGGACAAGTAATAGTTTAGCCATACAACTTAGTTTATTCACATATATTCCAGTAGAACTGGCCATGGAAAGAGGAGTATTTACTTGACTCAACAGAGAATGTCAGCCTTGAATACTTCACTAGAGATGTGAAGTATTCAAGTATTCACAGCCAGAAATATTCAATTTCTGGCTGTACTTTGAGGTAGACTTAAATAAAACGTGGCTTATTTCGGAAATAAATTTACCCTTTTGTCGTTAACATGGGCACAGACATTGGGTCAGTTTCTCTTCAAAACTATTGGAAAATGGGCAAACGTTGTAACAAAAAGCTCAAGCGGGTTTCAAATCTTTTCACATTTTTATATTTAAATAGCAATATTTATTTAAATTGTCATAATAATTTAATAGTAGCTACATAAATACATACATATGTATGTATATAATTTAAACATTTTTGTGTGGTTAAAGTATTAGAAATTATAGACATAAATTATAAATAAATGCTTAGACCGACATTCTATTATTATAAATGTTTCTTCCTGTCTTTTTTTTATTTTTTTTTGCATTGCTACTCCTGTTGTGGTTTATGAAATCTTGCTTTATTTTTAATGAATTACAGTAATTGGTTTTCCATTGATTATTTTTATTTCCGTTTCCTCTTTTTGTGTGTATAAATTTTTGCATTAAAGTCAAGAATTTTTAATATTTATGTGTATGTTGATATGTATGTATGAGTTTTGTGTAAAGAACTGCAATAATTTTATAGATAAATCATTTTATTATATTAATTTTATATTATTTTTTCTCTTGTAGATGGTATTTGAAAAGACAATTAGTTTTTTTTCTTTAAATTTTTAAGTTTGTGTTGACATTGTGGTTACAAAATTGTCATTACAGAAAATAATAAAAGAAAATATATAGAATAAATTGTCTGGCAATGTGTCTGCAGAAAATTTTATAAATTTTATAACAAATATTTCAAGGGACAAATACAAACAAACGTACAAATACTAACATGGAATAAAAAGTCTGCGTGAAGAAAATACTCTACAGAAAAGTGTCTGATTGAGAACATTTTCTATAAGAAAAGTGATCGAGATAATTTTCTATTAGAAAATAGTCTGGATGAGATAATTTTCTATTAGAAAATAGTCTGGATGAGACAATTTTCTATTAGAAAATAGTCTGGATGAGACAATTTTCTATTAGAAATTAGTCTGGATGAGACAATTTTCTATTAGAAAATAGTCTGGATGAGACAATTTTCTATTAGAAAATAGTCTGGATGAGACAATTTTCTATTAGAAAATAGTCTTGATGAGACACTTTTCTATTAGAAAATAGTCTTGATGAGACACTTTTCTATTAGAAAATAGTCTTGATGAGACAATTTTCTATTAGAAAATAGTCTTGATGAGACAATTTTCTATTAGAAAATAGTCTTGTTGAGACAATTTTCTATTAAAAAATAGTCTTGTTGAGACAATTTTCTATTAGAAAATAGTCATGTTGAGACAATTTTCTATTAGAAAATAGTCATGTTGAGACAATTTTCTATTAGAAAATAGTCATGTTGAGACAATTTTCTATTAGAAAATAGTCATGTTGAGACAATTTTCTATTAGAAAATAGTCTTGATGAGACAATTTTCTATTAGAAAATAGTCTTGATGAGACAATTTTCTATTAGAAAATAGTCTTGATGAGACAATTTTCTATTAGAAAATAGTCTTGATGAGACAATTTTCTATTAGAAAATAGTCTTGATGAGACAATTTTCTATTAGAAAATAGTCTTGATGAGACAATTTTCTATTAGAAAATAGTCTTGATGAGACAATTTTCTATTAGAAAATAGTCTTGATGAGACAATTTTCTATTAGAAAATAGTCTTGATGAGACAATTTTCTATTAGAAAATAGTCTTGATGAGACAATTTTCTATTAGAAAATAGTCTTGATGAGACAATTTTCTATTAGAAAATAGTCTTGATGAGACAATTTTCTATTAGAAAATAGTCTTGATGAGACAATTTTCTATTAGAAAATAGTCTTGATGAGACAATTTTCTATTAGAAAATAGTCTTGATGAGACAATTTTCTATTAGAAAATAGTCTTGATGAGACAATTTTCTATTAGAAAATAGTCTTGATGAGACAATTTTCTATTAGAAAATAGTCTTGATGAGACAATTTTCTATTAGAAAATAGTCTTGATGAGACAATTTTCTATTAGAAAATAGTCTTGATGAGACAATTTTCTATTAGAAAATAGTCTTGATGAGACAATTTTCTATTAGAAAATAGTCTTGATGAGACAATTTTCTATTAGAAAATAGTCTTGATGAGACAATTTTCTATTAGAAAATAGTCTTGATGAGACAATTTTCTATTAGAAAATAGTCTTGATGAGACAATTTTCTATTAGAAAATAGTCTTGATGAGACAATTTTCTATTAGAAAATAGTCTTGATGAGAAAATTTTCTATTAGAAAATAGTCTTGATGAGAAAATTTTCTATTAGAAAATAGTCTTGATGAGACAATTTTCTATTAGAAAATAGTCTTGATGAGACAATTTTCTATTAGAAAATTAGTCTTGATGAGACAATTTTCTATTAGAAAATAGTCTTGATGAGACAATTTTCTATTAGAAAATAGTCTTGATGAGACAATTTTCTATTAGAAAATAGTCTTGATGAGACAATTTTCTATTAGAAAATAGTCTTGATGAGACAATTTTCTATTAGAAAATAGTCTTGATGAGACAATTTTCTATTAGAAAATAGTCTTGATGAGACAATTTTCTATTAGAAAATAGTCTTGATGAGACAATTTTCTATTAGAAAATAGTCTTGATGAGACAATTTTCTATTAGAAAAATATCTTGATGAGACAATTTTCTATTAGAAAAATGTCTTGATGAGACAATTTTCTATTAGAAAAATGTCTTGATGAGACAATTTTCTATTAGAAAAATGTCTTGATGAGACAATTTTCTATTAGAAAAATGTCTTGATGAGACAATTTTCTATTAGAAAAATGTCTTGATGAGACAATTTTCTATTAGAAAAATGTCTTGATGAGACAATTTTCTATTAGAAAAATGTCTTGATGAGACAATTTTTCTATTAGAAAATAGTCTTGATGAGACAATTTTCTATTAGAAAATAGTCTTGATGAGACAATTTTCTATTAGAAAATAGTCTTGATGAGACAATTTTCTATTAGAAAATAGTTTTGATGCCTCATCAAGAGAAAATAGTCTTGATGAGGCAATTTTCTATTAGAAAATAGTCTTGATAAGACAATTTTCTATTAGAAAATAGTCTTGATGAGACAATTTACTATTTTCTATTAGAAAATAGTCTTGATGAGACAATTTACTATTTTCTATTAGAAAATAGTCTTGATGAGACAATTTTTCTATTAGAGAATAGTCTTGATGAGACAATTTTCTATTAGAGAATAGTCTTGTTGAGACAATTTTCTATTAGAAAATAGTCTTGTTGAGACAATTTTCTATTAGAAAAATGTCTTGATGAGACAATTTTCTATTAGAAAATACTCTTGATGAGACAATTTTCTATTAGAAAATACTCTTGATGAGACAATTTTCTATTAGAAAATACTCTTGATGAGACAATTTTCTATTAGAAAATAGTCTTGATGAGACAATTTTCTATTAGAAAATAGTCTTGATGAGACAATTTTCTATTAGAAAATAGTCTTGATGAGACAATTTTCTATTAGAAAATAGTCTTGTTGAGACAATTTTCTATTAAAAAATAGTCTTGTTGAGACAATTTTCTATTAGAAAATAGTCATGTTGAGACAATTTTCTATTAGAAAATAGTCATGTTGAGACAATTTTCTATTAGAAAATAGTCTTGATGAGACAATTTTCTATTAGAAAATAGTCTTGATGAGACAATTTTCTATTAGAAAATAGTCTTGATGAGACAATTTTCTATTAGAAAATAGTCTTGATGAGACAATTTTCTATTAGAAAATAGTCTTGATGAGACAATTTTCTATTAGAAAATAGTCTTGATGAGACAATTTTCTATTAGAAAATAGTCTTGATGAGACAATTTTCTATTAGAAAATAGTCTTGATGAGACAATTTTCTATTAGAAAATAGTCTTGATGAGACAATTTTCTATTAGAAAATAGTCTTGATGAGACAATTTTCTATTAGAAAATAGTCTTGATGAGACAATTTTCTATTAGAAAATAGTCTTGATGAGACAATTTTCTATTAGAAAATAGTCTTGATGAGACAATTTTCTATTAGAAAATAGTCTTGATGAGACAATTTTCTATTAGAAAATAGTCTTGATGAGACAATTTTCTATTAGAAAATAGTCTTGATGAGACAATTTTCTATTAGAAAATAGTCTTGATGAGACAATTTTCTATTAGAAAATAGTCTTGATGAGACAATTTTCTATTAGAAAATAGTCTTGATGAAACAATTTTCTATTAGAAAATAGTCTTGATGAGACAATTTTCTATTAGAAAATAGTCTTGATGAGACAATTTTCTATTAGAAAATAGTCTTGATGAGACAATTTTCTATTAGAAAATAGTCTTGATGAGACAATTTTCTATTAGAAAATAGTCTTGATGAGACAATTTTCTATTAGAAAATAGTCTTGATGAGACAATTTTCTATTAGAAAATAGTCTTGATGAGACAATTTTCTATTAGAAAATAGTCTTGATGAGACAATTTTCTATTAGAAAATAGTCTTGATGAGACAATTTTCTATTAGAAAATAGTCTTGATGAGACAATTTTCTATTAGAAAATAGTCTTGATGAGACAATTTTCTATTAGAAAATAGTCTTGATGAGACAATTTTCTATTAGAAAAATGTCTTGATGAGACAATTTTCTATTAGAAAAATATCTTGATGAGACAATTTTCTATTAGAAAAATGTCTTGATGAGACAATTTTCTATTAGAAAAATGTCTTGATGAGACAATTTTCTATTAGAAAAATGTCTTGATGAGACAATTTTCTATTAGAAAAATGTCTTGATGAGACAATTTTCTATTAGAAAAATGTCTTGATGAGACAATTTTCTATTAGAAAATAGTCTTGATGAGACAATTTTCTATTAGAAAATAGTCTTGATGAGACAATTTTCTATTAGAAAATAGTTTTGATGCCTCATCAAGAGAAAATAGTCTTGATGAGGCAATTTTCTATTAGAATATAGTCTTGATGAGACAATTTACTATTTTCTATTAGAAAATAGTCTTGATGAGACAATTTACTATTTTCTATTAGAAAATAGTCTTGATGAGACAATTTTCTATTAGAGAATAGTCTTGATGAGACAATTTTCTATTAGAGAATAGTCTTGATGAGACAATTTTCTATTAGAAAATAGTCTTGTTGAGACAATTTTCTATTAGAAAATAGTCTTGTTGAGACAATTTTCTATTAGAAAAATGTCTTGATGAGACAATTTTCTATTAGAAAATAGTCTTGATGAGACAATTTTCTATTAGAAAATAGTCTTGATGAGACAATTTTCTATTAGAAAATAGTCTTGATGAGACAATTTTCTATTAGAAAATAGTCTTGATGAGACAATTTTCTATTAGAAAATAGTCTTGATGAGACAATTTTCTATTAGAAAATAGTCTTGATGAGACAATTTTCTATTAGAAAATAGTCTTGATGAGACAATTTTCTATTAGAAAATAGTCTTGATGAGACAATTTTCTATTAGAAAATAGTCTTGATGAGACAATTTTCTATTAGAAAATAGTCTTGATGAGACAATTTTCTATTAGAAAATAGTCTTGATGAGACAATTTTCTATTAGAAAATAGTCTTGATGAGACAATTTTCTGTTAGAAAATAGTCTTGATGAGACAATTTTCTATTAGAAAATAGTCTTGATGAGACAATTTTCTGTTAGAAAATAGTCTTGATGAGACAATTTTCTATTAGAAAATAGTCTTGATGAGACAATTTTCTATTAAAAATAGTCTGGATGAGACAATTTTCTATTAGAAAATAGTCTGGATGAGACAATTTTCTATTAGAAAATAGTCTGGATGAGACAATTTTCTATTAGAAAATAGTCTGGATGAGACAATTTTCTATTAGAAAATAGTCTGGATGAGACAATTTTCTATTAGAAAATAGTCTGGATGAGACAATTTTCTATTAGAAAATAGTCTGGATGAGACAATTTTCTATTAGAAAATAGTCTTGTTGAGACAATTTTCTATTAGAAAATAGTCTTGATGAGACAATTTACTATTTTCTATTAGAAAATAGTCTTGATGAGACAATTTACTATTTTCTATTAGAAAATAGTCTTGATGAGACAATTTTCTATTAGAGAATAGTCTTGATGAGACAATTTTCTATTAGAGAATAGTCTTGATGAGACAATTTTCTATTAGAAAATAGTCTTGTTGAGACAATTTTCTATTAGAAAATAGTCTTGTTGAGACAATTTTCTATTAGAAAAATGTCTTGATGAGACAATTTTCTATTAGAAAATAGTCTTGATGAGACAATTTTCTATTAGAAAATAGTCTTGATGAGACAATTTTCTATTAGAAAATAGTCTTGATGAGACAATTTTCTATTAGAAAATAGTCTTGATGAGACAATTTTCTATTAGAAAATAGTCTTGATGAGACAATTTTCTATTAGAAAATAGTCTTGATGAGACAATTTTCTATTAGAAAATAGTCTTGATGAGACAATTTTCTATTAGAAAATAGTCTGGATGAGACAATTTTCTATTAGAAAATAGTCTGGATGAGACAATTTTCTATTAGAAAATAGTCTTGTTGAGACAATTTTCTATTAGAAAATAGTCTTGATGAGACAATTTTCTATTAGAAAATAGTCTTGATGAGACAATTTTCTATTAGAAAATAGTCTTGATGAGACAATTTTCTATTAGAAAATAGTCTTGATGAGACAATTTTCTATTAGAAAATAGTGTTGATGAGACAATTTTCTATTAGAAAATAGTCTTGTTGAGACAATTTTCTATTAGAAAATAGTCTTGTTGAGACAATTTTCTATTAGAAAATAGTCTTGTTGAGACAATTTTCAATTAGAAAATAGTCTTGTTGAGACAATTTTCTATTAGAAAATAGTCTTGTTGAGACAATTTTCTATTAGAAAAATGTCTTGATGAGACAATTTTCTATTAGAAAATAGTCTTGATGAGACAATTTTCTATTAGAAAATAGTCTTGATGAGACAATTTTCTATTAGAAAATAGTCTGGATGAGACAATTTTCTATTAGAAAATAGTCTGGATGAGACAATTTTCTATTAGAAAATAGTCTTGATGAGACAATTTTCTATTAGAAAATAGTCTTGATGAGACAATTTTCTATTAGAAAAATGTCTTGATGAGACAATTTTCTATTAGAAAAATATCTTGATGAGACAATTTTCTATTAGAAAAATATCTTGATGAGACAATTTTCTATTAGAAAAATGTCTTGATGAGACAATTTTCTATTAGAAAATAGTCTTGATGAGACAATTTTCTATTAGAAAATAGAAATGGATGAGACAATTTTCTATTAGAAAATAGTCTGGATGGGACAATTTTCTATTAGAAAATAGTCTGGATGAGACAATTTTCTATTAGAAAATAGTCTGGATGAGACAATTTTCTATTAGAAAATAGCCTTGTTGAGATAATTTTTATTAGAAAATGGTCTTGTTGAGACAATTTTCTTTTAGGAAATAGTCTTGTTGACACAATTTTCTATTGGTAAAATGTCTTGATGAGACAATTTTCTATTAGAAAAGTGTATGTTTGAGACAGTTTTCTATTAGTAAACTGTCTGGTGGAGACTGCTTTCTATTAGAAAAGTGTCTGGTTAAGACTTTTTTGTCCCTTATAAAATGTCACTAACTTAAAACAAAAAAATATTATAAAATTTATTTAAATAAACATAAGCCCACCTATCTATCAATCGAAGCTGTTGAAATGCTACAAATGGTAAAATGTAAAAGAATAACTCAAGATGCTTTGCAAACAACCAATTTGCAAGAATTCCAATTTCTTTTTTCCTCCAACTATGTCTCCAATTATTTTTTGTTGTTACTTCCTTCGGTTTAATACATCACTTTCAAATTTCAACACTCAGCTGTCATTTTAATAGATGATACAGGAAGTTTCCAAGAGTTTTAAGTAACGACGAACAACAATGACATAAAACAACAACAACAAAAAATGGTAGTAAAAAAACCGTTAACAAAAGGTGAACAATTTTATAATCATCGATTTGTGTACAAAAAAATGAGAGAGTGGAGAAGAAAAAAAATTGTGCGACAAATGTTTCCTAGTTTAGCAAATTTTTCTTCTTTCTATGCAGCAAAAAAAAAAATAAAAAGGAAAGAGAAGTAAACAAATAATCCCAGCATTTTACTTTGACATATTTTTATGCTTGAGAAAATGTCATACTCCCCAACAACAGCAACAACTAACTTTTAGGAGATTTCATCAATATAATAATTTTGTTGGATTTGAAAAATGAATGAAATATATCAGTTTTGAATTGCTGCTGTTTTTTTTTATTTTTTTTTTTTATTTAATGATTTCAAATATTTTTTAGACACGTGTGTGGTGTTTCGTATAAAATTGTATAGTTTTTGATTTGTTTTCCTGAAAATTAATCGTGAGCTTTGGGGGTAGCTATACATTTTAACAATGGCTTTTAGTAATCGTAATAAGTTGTTGATTTTTTGTGACAATATCAAACGTTTTACTTAAAATCTCATTATACCGGAAGTTCCGGTAAAATTTCAAATGCTGTTTAAAGCATTAAAGTACTCTAAGAGATGTGAGTGATAGGTGAATAGAGTTTTGTATTAAAATGGAATTTTGCGTATTTGATTTTGTCAGCCACATCTCAGTCTTCCAGGAATTATTTGAGTAGCTGCCAGTAGAGTTTAGATACAAATGCTCAGAACTCCTTAAAGTTAAACATGCAGTTCCCTACTAAATCTTTCAACCTTCTTGAGCTTGACCCAAATTCATAAAATTCCTCTTAAAACTTATCCACTCTATTAATACCCACTGTATGAAATACGTTTCTTCAAGCAATTCAAAGAAAATTCCAATACATAAACAACAATCAGTCACAATCAATACAATGATTTGAATTTCAAAAACAGTCAAATTCATTCTCTCTCACACAGGCTTCACATACATAAACAAATTCTTTAATATGACACACACACACACATTCTCACGCAGCTTACATATGTATGCATGTGAATTAAGCCAAGTGTTTGTCAGACAGGAAATGAATGGAAATGAATACAAAATATCAATACACACACACAAAAGAATTGGCGCACAAATAATATTATATATAGAAAAATACTTAATAACAAGAAAAAATGGAGAAAAAGTTTCAATGTTTTTGCAGTAGGTATTAACAAATGATAAATTAGCAATGATTAAATGAAATGATTTCTCTTATTTCTTTACTTTATTTATATTTTTTCCTGATTATTTGCCATAATTCATTCACATCGATAGGCAGAGTCACTTATTAGAAAGCCTAAAGAAAGGCATAACAAATAACAACAATAGGAAGAAATTGCTAAAAGATTTTTCGAAGAATATAAAAGATTTATTTGACTGGCTAATAACACATCAACCATACCATGAAAGCAAAACAACTGGGGATACAACTTTTTTTCCCAATGAACTCCTACATGGACTATTTAGTATGTAGGACTAGGTGCGTGAGAGGGCAGTCTTAGAAATTTATAAGAAAAACTGGTCATAGTCATAGTCTAGTCATAGTCTAGTCATAGTCTAGTCATAGTCTAGTCATAGTCTAGTCATAGTCTAGTCATAGTCTAGTCATAGTCTAGTCATAGTCTAGTCATAGTCTAGTCATAGTCTAGTCATAGTCTAGTCATAGTCTAGTCATAGTCTAGTCATAGTCTAGTCATAGTCTAGTCATAGTCTAGTCATAGTCTAGTCATAGTCTAGTCATAGTCTAGTCATAGTCTAGTCATAGTCTAGTCATAGTCTAGTCATAGTCTAGTCATAGTCTAGTCATAGTCTAGTCATAGTCTAGTCATAGTCTAGTCATAGTCTAGTCATAGTCTAGTCATAGTCTAGTCATAGTCTAGTCATAGTCTAGTCATAGTCTAGTCATAGTCTAGTCATAGTCTAGTCATAGTCTAGTCATAGTCTAGTCATAGTCTAGTCATAGTCTAGTCATAGTCTAGTCATAGTCTAGTCATAGTCTAGTCATAGTCTAGTCATAGTCTAGTCATAGTCTAGTCATAGTCTAGTCATAGTCTAGTCATAGTCTAGTCATAGTCTAGTCATAGTCTAGTCATAGTCTAGTCATAGTCTAGTCATAGTCTAGTCATAGTCTAGTCATAGTCTAGTCATAGTCTAGTCATAGTCTAGTCATAGTCTAGTCATAGTCTAGTCATAGTCTAGTCATAGTCTAGTCATAGTCTAGTCATAGTCTAGTCATAGTCTAGTCATAGTCTAGTCATAGTCTAGTCATAGTCTAGTCATAGTCTAGTCATAGTCTAGTCATAGTCTAGTCATAGTCTAGTCATAGTCTAGTCATAGTCTAGTCATAGTCTAGTCATAGTCTAGTCATAGTCTAGTCATAGTCTAGTCATAGTCTAGTCATAGTCTAGTCATAGTCTAGTCATAGTCTAGTCATAGTCTAGTCATAGTCTAGTCATAGTCTAGTCATAGTCTAGTCATAGTCTAGTCATAGTCTAGTCATAGTCTAGTCATAGTCTAGTCATAGTCTAGTCATAGTCTAGTCATAGTCTAGTCATAGTCTAGTCATAGTCTAGTCATAGTCTAGTCATAGTCTAGTCATAGTCTAGTCATAGTCTAGTCATAGTCTAGTCATAGTCTAGTCATAGTCTAGTCATAGTCTAGTCATAGTCTAGTCATAGTCTAGTCATAGTCTAGTCATAGTCTAGTCATAGTCTAGTCATAGTCTAGTCATAGTCTAGTCATAGTCTAGTCATAGTCTAGTCATAGTCTAGTCATAGTCTAGTCATAGTCTAGTCATAGTCTAGTCATAGTCTAGTCATAGTCTAGTCATAGTCTAGTCATAGTCTAGTCATAGTCTAGTCATAGTCTAGTCATAGTCTAGTCATAGTCTAGTCATAGTCTAGTCATAGTCTAGTCATAGTCTAGTCATAGTCTAGTCATAGTCTAGTCATAGTCTAGTCATAGTCTAGTCATAGTCTAGTCATAGTCTAGTCATAGTCTAGTCATAGTCTAGTCATAGTCTAGTCATAGTCTAGTCATAGTCTAGTCATAGTCTAGTCATAGTCTAGTCATAGTCTAGTCATAGTCTAGTCATAGTCTAGTCATAGTCTAGTCATAGTCTAGTCATAGTCTAGTCATAGTCTAGTCATAGTCTAGTCATAGTCTAGTCATAGTCTAGTCATAGTCTAGTCATAGTCTAGTCATAGTCTAGTCATAGTCTAGTCATAGTCTAGTCATAGTCTAGTCATAGTCTAGTCATAGTCTAGTCATAGTCTAGTCATAGTCTAGTCATAGTCTAGTCATAGTCTAGTCATAGTCTAGTCATAGTCTAGTCATAGTCTAGTCATAGTCTAGTCATAGTCTAGTCATAGTCTAGTCATAGTCTAGTCATAGTCTAGTCATAGTCTAGTCATAGTCTAGTCATAGTCTAGTCATAGTCTAGTCATAGTCTAGTCATAGTCTAGTCATAGTCTAGTCATAGTCTAGTCATAGTCTAGTCATAGTCTAGTCATAGTCTAGTCATAGTCTAGTCATAGTCTAGTCATAGTCTAGTCATAGTCTAGTCATAGTCTAGTCATAGTCTAGTCATAGTCTAGTCATAGTCTAGTCATAGTCTAGTCATAGTCTAGTCATAGTCTAGTCATAGTCTAGTCATAGTCTAGTCATAGTCTAGTCATAGTCTAGTCATAGTCTAGTCATAGTCTAGTCATAGTCTAGTCATAGTCTAGTCATAGTCTAGTCATAGTCTAGTCATAGTCTAGTCATAGTCTAGTCATAGTCTAGTCATAGTCTAGTCATAGTCTAGTCATAGTCTAGTCATAGTCTAGTCATAGTCTAGTCATAGTCTAGTCATAGTCTAGTCATAGTCTAGTCATAGTCTAGTCATAGTCTAGTCATAGTCTAGTCATAGTCTAGTCATAGTCTAGTCATAGTCTAGTCATAGTCTAGTCATAGTCTAGTCATAGTCTAGTCATAGTCTAGTCATAGTCTAGTCATAGTCTAGTCATAGTCTAGTCATAGTCTAGTCATAGTCTAGTCATAGTCTAGTCATAGTCTAGTCATAGTCTAGTCATAGTCTAGTCATAGTCTAGTCATAGTCTAGTCATAGTCTAGTCATAGTCTAGTCATAGTCTAGTCATAGTCTAGTCATAGTCTAGTCATAGTCTAGTCATAGTCTAGTCATAGTCTAGTCATAGTCTAGTCATAGTCTAGTCATAGTCTAGTCATAGTCTAGTCATAGTCTAGTCATAGTCTAGTCATAGTCTAGTCATAGTCTAGTCATAGTCTAGTCATAGTCTAGTCATAGTCTAGTCATAGTCTAGTCATAGTCTAGTCATAGTCTAGTCATAGTCTAGTCATAGTCTAGTCATAGTCTAGTCATAGTCTAGTCATAGTCTAGTCATAGTCTAGTCATAGTCTAGTCATAGTCTAGTCATAGTCTAGTCATAGTCTAGTCATAGTCTAGTCATAGTCTAGTCATAGTCTAGTCATAGTCTAGTCATAGTCTAGTCATAGTCTAGTCATAGTCTAGTCATAGTCTAGTCATAGTCTAGTCATAGTCTAGTCATAGTCTAGTCATAGTCTAGTAGTCATAGTCTAGTCATAGTCTAGTCATAGTCTAGTCATAGTCTAGTCATAGTCTAGTCATAGTCTAGTCATAGTCTAGTCATAGTCTAGTCATAGTCTAGTCATAGTCTCATAGTCTAGTCATAGTCTAGTCATAGTCTAGTCATAGTCTAGTCATAGTCTAGTCATAGTCTAGTCATAGTCTAGTCATAGTCTAGTCATAGTCTAGTCATAGTCTAGTCATAGTCTAGTCATAGTCTAGTCATAGTCTAGTCATAGTCTAGTCATAGTCTAGTCATAGTCTAGTCATAGTCTAGTCATAGTCTAGTCATAGTCTAGTCATAGTCTAGTCATAGTCTAGTCATAGTCTAGTCATAGTCTAGTCATAGTCTAGTCATAGTCTAGTCATAGTCTAGTCATAGTCTAGTCATAGTCTAGTCATAGTCTAGTCATAGTCTAGTCATAGTCTAGTCATAGTCTAGTCATAGTCTAGTCATAGTCTAGTCATAGTCTAGTCATAGTCTAGTCATAGTCTAGTCATAGTCTAGTCATAGTCTAGTCATAGTCTAGTCATAGTCTAGTCATAGTCTAGTCATAGTCTAGTCATAGTCTAGTCATAGTCTAGTCATAGTCTAGTCATAGTCTAGTCATAGTCTAGTCATAGTCTAGTCATAGTCTAGTCATAGTCTAGTCATAGTCTAGTCATAGTCTAGTCATAGTCTAGTCATAGTCTAGTCATAGTCTAGTCATAGTCTAGTCATAGTCTAGTCATAGTCTAGTCATAGTCTAGTCATAGTCTAGTCATAGTCTAGTCATAGTCTAGTCATAGTCTAGTCATAGTCTAGTCATAGTCTAGTCATAGTCTAGTCATAGTCTAGTCATAGTCTAGTCATAGTCTAGTCATAGTCTAGTCATAGTCTAGTCATAGTCTAGTCATAGTCTAGTCATAGTCTAGTCATAGTCTAGTCATAGTCTAGTCATAGTCTAGTCATAGTCTAGTCATAGTCTAGTCATAGTCTAGTCATAGTCTAGTCATAGTCTAGTCATAGTCTAGTCATAGTCTAGTCATAGTCTAGTCATAGTCTAGTCATAGTCTAGTCATAGTCTAGTCATAGTCTAGTCATAGTCTAGTCATAGTCTAGTCATAGTCTAGTCATAGTCTAGTCATAGTCTAGTCATAGTCTAGTCATAGTCTAGTCATAGTCTAGTCATAGTCTAGTCATAGTCTAGTCATAGTCTAGTCATAGTCTAGTCATAGTCTAGTCATAGTCTAGTCATAGTCTAGTCATAGTCTAGTCATAGTCTAGTCATAGTCTAGTCATAGTCTAGTCATAGTCTAGTCATAGTCTAGTCATAGTCTAGTCATAGTCTAGTCATAGTCTAGTCATAGTCTAGTCATAGTCTAGTCATAGTCTAGTCATAGTCTAGTCATAGTCTAGTCATAGTCTAGTCATAGTCTAGTCATAGTCTAGTCATAGTCTAGTCATAGTCTAGTCATAGTCTAGTCATAGTCTAGTCATAGTCTAGTCATAGTCTAGTCATAGTCTAGTCATAGTCTAGTCATAGTCTAGTCATAGTCTAGTCATAGTCTAGTCATAGTCTAGTCATAGTCTAGTCATAGTCTAGTCATAGTCTAGTCATAGTCTAGTCATAGTCTAGTCATAGTCTAGTCATAGTCTAGTCATAGTCTAGTCATAGTCTAGTCATAGTCTAGTCATAGTCTAGTCATAGTCTAGTCATAGTCTAGTCATAGTCTAGTCATAGTCTAGTCATAGTCTAGTCATAGTCTAGTCATAGTCTAGTCATAGTCTAGTCATAGTCTAGTCATAGTCTAGTCATAGTCTAGTCATAGTCTAGTCATAGTCTAGTCATAGTCTAGTCATAGTCTAGTCATAGTCTAGTCATAGTCTAGTCATAGTCTAGTCATAGTCTAGTCATAGTCTAGTCATAGTCTAGTCATAGTCTAGTCATAGTCTAGTCATAGTCTAGTCATAGTCTAGTCATAGTCTAGTCATAGTCTAGTCATAGTCTAGTCATAGTCTAGTCATAGTCTAGTCAGTCATAGTCTAGTCATAGTCTAGTCATAGTCTAGTCATAGTCTAGTCATAGTCTAGTCATAGTCTAGTCATAGTCTAGTCATAGTCTAGTCATAGTCTAGTCATAGTCTAGTCATAGTCTAGTCATAGTCTAGTCATAGTCTAGTCATAGTCTAGTCATAGTCTAGTCATAGTCTAGTCATAGTCTAGTCATAGTCTAGTCATAGTCTAGTCATAGTCTAGTCATAGTCTAGTCATAGTCTAGTCATAGTCTAGTCATAGTCTAGTCATAGTCTAGTCATAGTCTAGTCATAGTCTAGTCATAGTCTAGTCATAGTCTAGTCATAGTCTAGTCATAGTCTAGTCATAGTCTAGTCATAGTCTAGTCATAGTCTAGTCATAGTCTAGTCATAGTCTAGTCATAGTCTAGTCATAGTCTAGTCATAGTCTAGTCATAGTCTAGTCATAGTCTAGTCATAGTCTAGTCATAGTCTAGTCATAGTCTAGTCATAGTCTAGTCATAGTCTAGTCATAGTCTAGTCATAGTCTAGTCATAGTCTAGTCATAGTCTAGTCATAGTCTAGTCATAGTCTAGTCATAGTCTAGTCATAGTCTAGTCATAGTCTAGTCATAGTCTAGTCATAGTCTAGTCATAGTCTAGTCATAGTCTAGTCATAGTCTAGTCATAGTCTAGTCATAGTCTAGTCATAGTCTAGTCATAGTCTAGTCATAGTCTAGTCATAGTCTAGTCATAGTCTAGTCATAGTCTAGTCATAGTCTAGTCATAGTCTAGTCATAGTCTAGTCATAGTCTAGTCATAGTCTAGTCATAGTCTAGTCATAGTCTAGTCATAGTCTAGTCATAGTCTAGTCATAGTCTAGTCATAGTCTAGTCATAGTCTAGTCATAGTCTAGTCATAGTCTAGTCATAGTCTAGTCATAGTCTAGTCATAGTCTAGTCATAGTCTAGTCATAGTCTAGTCATAGTCTAGTCATAGTCTAGTCATAGTCTAGTCATAGTCTAGTCATAGTCTAGTCATAGTCTAGTCATAGTCTAGTCATAGTCTAGTCATAGTCTAGTCATAGTCTAGTCATAGTCTAGTCATAGTCTAGTCATAGTCTAGTCATAGTCTAGTCATAGTCTAGTCATAGTCTAGTCATAGTCTAGTCATAGTCTAGTCATAGTCTAGTCATAGTCTAGTCATAGTCTAGTCATAGTCTAGTCATAGTCTAGTCATAGTCTAGTCATAGTCTAGTCATAGTCTAGTCATAGTCTAGTCATAGTCTAGTCATAGTCTAGTCATAGTCTAGTCATAGTCTAGTCATAGTCTAGTCATAGTCTAGTCATAGTCTAGTCATAGTCTAGTCATAGTCTAGTCATAGTCTAGTCATAGTCTAGTCATAGTCTAGTCATAGTCTAGTCATAGTCTAGTCATAGTCTAGTCATAGTCTAGTCATAGTCTAGTCATAGTCTAGTCATAGTCTAGTCATAGTCTAGTCATAGTCTAGTCATAGTCTAGTCATAGTCTAGTCATAGTCTAGTCATAGTCTAGTCATAGTCTAGTCATAGTCTAGTCATAGTCTAGTCATAGTCTAGTCATAGTCTAGTCATAGTCTAGTCATAGTCTAGTCATAGTCTAGTCATAGTCTAGTCATAGTCTAGTCATAGTCTAGTCATAGTCTAGTCATAGTCTAGTCATAGTCTAGTCATAGTCTAGTCATAGTCTAGTCATAGTCTAGTCATAGTCTAGTCATAGTCTAGTCATAGTCTAGTCATAGTCTAGTCATAGTCTAGTCATAGTCTAGTCATAGTCTAGTCATAGTCTAGTCATAGTCTAGTCATAGTCTAGTCATAGTCTAGTCATAGTCTAGTCATAGTCTAGTCATAGTCTAGTCATAGTCTAGTCATAGTCTAGTCATAGTCTAGTCATAGTCTAGTCATAGTCTAGTCATAGTCTAGTCATAGTCTAGTCATAGTCTAGTCATAGTCTAGTCATAGTCTAGTCATAGTCTAGTCATAGTCTAGTCATAGTCTAGTCATAGTCTAGTCATAGTCTAGTCATAGTCTAGTCATAGTCTAGTCATAGTCTAGTCATAGTCTAGTCATAGTCTAGTCATAGTCTAGTCATAGTCTAGTCATAGTCTAGTCATAGTCTAGTCATAGTCTAGTCATAGTCTAGTCATAGTCTAGTCATAGTCTAGTCATAGTCTAGTCATAGTCTAGTCATAGTCTAGTCATAGTCTAGTCATAGTCTAGTCATAGTCTAGTCATAGTCTAGTCATAGTCTAGTCATAGTCTAGTCATAGTCTAGTCATAGTCTAGTCATAGTCTAGTCATAGTCTAGTCATAGTCTAGTCATAGTCTAGTCATAGTCTAGTCATAGTCTAGTCATAGTCTAGTCATAGTCTAGTCATAGTCTAGTCATAGTCTAGTCATAGTCTAGTCATAGTCTAGTCATAGTCTAGTCATAGTCTAGTCATAGTCTAGTCATAGTCTAGTCATAGTCTAGTCATAGTCTAGTCATAGTCTAGTCATAGTCTAGTCATAGTCTAGTCATAGTCTAGTCATAGTCTAGTCATAGTCTAGTCATAGTCTAGTCATAGTCTAGTCATAGTCTAGTCATAGTCTAGTCATAGTCTAGTCATAGTCTAGTCATAGTCTAGTCATAGTCTAGTCATAGTCTAGTCATAGTCTAGTCATAGTCTAGTCATAGTCTAGTCATAGTCTAGTCATAGTCTAGTCATAGTCTAGTCATAGTCTAGTCATAGTCTAGTCATAGTCTAGTCATAGTCTAGTCATAGTCTAGTCATAGTCTAGTCATAGTCTAGTCATAGTCTAGTCATAGTCTAGTCATAGTCTAGTCATAGTCTAGTCATAGTCTAGTCATAGTCTAGTCATAGTCTAGTCATAGTCTAGTCATAGTCTAGTCATAGTCTAGTCATAGTCTAGTCATAGTCTAGTCATAGTCTAGTCATAGTCTAGTCATAGTCTAGTCATAGTCTAGTCATAGTCTAGTCATAGTCTAGTCATAGTCTAGTCATAGTCTAGTCATAGTCTAGTCATAGTCTAGTCATAGTCTAGTCATAGTCTAGTCATAGTCTAGTCATAGTCTAGTCATAGTCTAGTCATAGTCTAGTCATAGTCTAGTCATAGTCTAGTCATAGTCTAGTCATAGTCTAGTCATAGTCTAGTCATAGTCTAGTCATAGTCTAGTCATAGTCTAGTCATAGTCTAGTCATAGTCTAGTCATAGTCTAGTCATAGTCTAGTCATAGTCTAGTCATAGTCTAGTCATAGTCTAGTCATAGTCTAGTCATAGTCTAGTCATAGTCTAGTCATAGTCTAGTCATAGTCTAGTCATAGTCTAGTCATAGTCTAGTCATAGTCTAGTCATAGTCTAGTCATAGTCTAGTCATAGTCTAGTCATAGTCTAGTCATAGTCTAGTCATAGTCTAGTCATAGTCTAGTCATAGTCTAGTCATAGTCTAGTCATAGTCTAGTCATAGTCTAGTCATAGTCTAGTCATAGTCTAGTCATAGTCTAGTCATAGTCTAGTCATAGTCTAGTCATAGTCTAGTCATAGTCTAGTCATAGTCTAGTCATAGTCTAGTCATAGTCTAGTCATAGTCTAGTCATAGTCTAGTCATAGTCTAGTCATAGTCTAGTCATAGTCTAGTCATAGTCTAGTCATAGTCTAGTCAT
>NW_027052599.1:0-30214 GCF_958450345.1 Calliphora vicina
TTTAAATTTGGATTGCATGAGATTGTAGCTTTCTAACAAGGTATAACTTAAGTAGCTAGCATAAATAGTACCCGATATATATGCGGGTATATCGGACATTTTTCGAAAAATGTCCCAAAATTACCCCAGTTTTTAACGACTTCATATAAATCGCAATTTTAAAAGGCCCTAAAGAGCTAGGAAGCTAAATTTTTTTTATATTTGGATTGCATGAGATTGTAGCTTTCCAACAAGGTATAACTTAAGTAGCTAGCATAAATAGTACCCGATATATATGCGGGTATATCGGACATTTTTCGAAAAATGTCCACAAAATTACCCCAGTTTTTAACGACTTCATATAAATCGCAATTCTAAAGGCCGCTAAAGAGCTAGGAAAACTAATTTTTTATATTTAGATTGCATGAGATTGTAGGTTTCTAACAAGGTATAACTTAAGTAGCTAGCATAAATAGTACCCGATATATATGCAGGTATATCGGAAATTTTTCGGAAAAATGTCCCAAAATTACCCCAGCTTTTAACGACTTCATATAAATCGCAATTCTAAAGGCCGCTAAAGAGCTAGGAAGCTAATTATTTTTAAATTGGATTGCATGAGATTGTAGCTTTCTAACAAGTATAATTTAAGTAGAATTACCCCAGTTTTAAACGACTTCATATAAATCGCAATTCTAAAGGCCGCTAAAGAGCTAGGAAACTCATTTTTTTATATTTGGATTGCACGAGATTGTAGCTTTCTAACAAGGTATAACTTAAGTAGCTAGCATAAATAGTACCCGATATATATTGCGGTATATCGGACATTTTTCGAAAAATGTCCCAAAATTACCCCAGTTTTTAACGACTTCATATAAATCGCAATTTTAAAAGGCCCTAAAGAGCTAGGAAGCTAAATTTTTTTTATATTTGGTGCATGAGATTGTAGCTTTCTAATATCGGACATTTTTCGAAAAATGTCCCAAAATTACCCCAGTTTTAACGACTTCTATATAAATCGCAATTTTAAAAAGGCCCTAAAGAGCTAGGAAGCTAAATTTTTTTTATATTTGGATTGCATGAGATTGTAGCTTTCTAACAAGGTATAACTTAAGTAGCTAGCATAATAGTACCCGATATATATGCGGGTATATCGGACATTTTTCGAAAAAATGTCACAAAATTACCCCAGTTTTTAACGACTTCATATAAATCGCAATTCTAAAGGCCTGCTAAAGAGCTAGGAAACTAATTTTTCTATATTTAGATTGCATGAGATTGTAGCTTTCTAACAAGGTATAACTTAAGTAGCTAGCATAAATAGTACCCGATATATATGCAGGTATATCGGAAATTTTTCGAAAAATGTCCCAAAATCACCCCAGCTTTTAACGACTTCATATAAATCGCAATTCTAAAGGCCGCTAAAGAGCTAGGAAGCTAATTATTTTTAAATTTGGATTGCATGAGATTGTAGCTTTCTAACAAGGTATAATTTAAGTAGAATTACCCCAGTTTTTAACGACTTCATATAAATCGCAATTCTAAAGGCCGCTAAAGAGCTAGGAAACTCATTTTTTTATATTTGGATTGCATGAGATTGTAGCTTTCTAACAAGGTATAACTTAAGTAGCTAGCATAAATAGTACCCGATATATATGCGGGTATATCCGGACATTTTTCGCAAAATGTCCCAAAATTACCCCAGTTTTTATCGACTTCATATAAATCGCAATTTTAAAAGGCCATAAAAAGCTAGGAAGCTAATTATTTTTAAATTTGGATTGCATGAGATTGTAGCTTTCCTACAAGGTATAACTTAAGTAGCTAGCATAAATAGTACCCGATATTATGCGGGTATATCAGACATTTTTCGAAAAATTCCCAAATTACCCACAGTTTTTAACGACTTCATATAAATCGCAATTCTAAAGGCCGCTAAAGAGCTAGGAAACTCATTTTTTTATATTTGGATTGCATGAGATTGTAGCTTTCTAACAAGGTATAACTTAAGTAACTAGCATAAATAGTACCCGATATATATGCGGGTATATCGGACATTTTTCGCAAAATGTCCCAAAATTACCCCAGTTTTTAACGACTTCATATAAATCGCAATTTTAAAAGGCCGTACAGAGCTAGGAAGCCAATTATTTTAAATTTGGATTGCATGAGATTGTAGCTTTCTAACAAGGTATAACTTAAAGTAGCTAGCATAAATAGTACCCGATATATATGCGGGTATATCGGACATTTTTCGAAAAATGTCCCAAAATTACCCCAGTTTTTAACGACTTCATATAAATCGCAATTCTAAAGGCCCCTAAAGACCTAGGAAGCTAATTATTTTTAAATTTGGATTTGCAAGAGATTGTAGCTTTCTGACAAGGTATAACTTAAGTAGCTAGCATAGATAGTACCCGATATATATGCGGGTATATCGGACATTTTTCAAAAAATGTCCCAAAAATTACCCCAGTTTTTAACGACTTCATATAAATCGCAATTCTAAAGGCCCCTAAAGACCTAGGAAGCTAATTTTTTTAAATTTGGATTGCATGAGATTGTAGCTTTCTGACAAGGTATAACTTAAGTAGCCAGTTTTTAACGACTTCATATAAATCGCAATTCTAAAGGCCCCTAAAGACCTAGGAAGCTAATTATTTAATTAAGCTAATTATTTAATTCATGCAATCTAATTAAATTTGGATTGCATGAGATTGTAGCTTTCTAACAAGGTATAACGTAAGTAGCTAGCATAAATAGTACCCGATATATATGCGGGTATATCGGACATTTTTCGCAAAATGTCCAAAATTACCCCAGTTTTTAACGACTTTATATAAATCGCAATTCTAAAGGCCGCTAAAAAACCAGGAAACTCATTTTTTTTATATTTGGATTGCATGAGATTGTTGCTTTCTAACAAGGTATAACTTAAGTAGCTAGTATAAATAGTACCCGATATATATGCAGGTATATCGGAAATTTTTCGAAAAATGTCCCAAAATTACCCCAGATTTTAACGACTTCATATAAATCGCAATTTTAAAAGCCATAAAGAGCCAGGAAGCTAATTATTTTTAAATTTGGATTGCATGAGATTGTAGCTTTCTAACAAGGTATAACTTAAGTAGCTAGCATAAATAGTACCCGATATATATGCGGGTATATCGGACATTTTTCGAAAAATGTCCAAAATTACCCCAGTTTTTAACGACTTCATATAAATCGCAATTCTAAAGGCCATAAAGAGCTAGGAAGCTAACTATTTTTAAATTTGGATTGCATGAGATTGTAGCTTTCTAACAAGGTATAACTTAAGTAGCTAGCATAAATAGTACCCGATATATATGCAGGTATATCGGAAATTCATGCATGAGATTGTAGCTTTCTAACAAGGTATAACTTAAGTAGCTAGCATAAATAGTACCCGATATATATGCGGGTATATTGGACATTTTTCGAAAAATGTCCCAAAATTACCCCAGTTTTTAACGACTTTCATATAAATCGCAATTCTAAAGGCCATAAAGAGCTAGGAAGCTAATTATTTTTAAATTTGGATTGCATGAGATTGTAGCTTTCTAACAAGGTATAACTTAAGTAGCTAGCATAAATAGTACCCGATATATATGCGGGTATATCGGACATTTTTCGAAAAATGTCCCAAAATTACCCCAGTTTTTAACGACTTCATATAAATCGCAATTTTAAAAGGCCCTAAAGTGCTAGGAAGCTAATTTTTTTATATTTGGATTGCATGAGATTGTAGCTTTCTAACAAGGTATAACTTAAGTAGCTAGCATAAATAGTACCCGATATATATGCAGGTATATCGGAAATTTTTCGAAAAATGTCCCAAAATTACCCCAGCTTTTAACGACTTCATATAAATCGCAATCTAAAGGCCGCTAAAGAGCTAGAAGCTAATTATTTTTAAATTGGATTGCATGAGATTGTAGCTTTCTAACAAGGTATAATTTAAGTAGCTAGCATAAATAGTACCCGATATATATGCGGGTATATCAGACATTTTTCGAAAAATGTCATAAAAAATTGCATAAATAGTACCCGATATATATGCGGGTATATCAGACATTTTTCGAAAAATTCCCAAAATTACCCCAGTTTTTAACGACTTCATATAAATCGCAATTCTAAAGGCCGCTAAAGAGCTAGGAAACTCATTTTTTATATTTGGATTGCATGAGATTGTAGCTTTCTAACAAGGTATAACTTAAGTAGCTAGCATATATAGTACCCGATATATATTCGGGTATATCGGACATTTTTCGCAAAATGTCCCAAAATTACCCCAGTTTTTAACGACTTCATATAAATCGCAATTTTAAAAGGCCGTAAAGAGCTAGGAAGCTAATTATTTTTAAATTTGGATTGCATGAGATTGTAGCTTTCTAACAAGGTATAACTTAAGTAGCTAGCATAAATAGTACCCGATATATATGCGGGTATATCGGGACATTTTTCGAAAATGTCCCAAAATTACCCCAGTTTTTAACGACTTCATATAAATCGCAATTCTAAAGGCCCCTAAAGACCTAGGAAGCTAATTATTTTTAAATTTGGATTGCATGAGATTGTAGCTTTCTGACAAGGTATAAATAGTACCCGATATATATGCGGGTATATCGGACATTTTTCAAAAAATGTCCCAAATTACCCCAGTTTTTAACGACTTCATATAAATCGCAATTTTAAAGGCCATAAAGAGCTAGGAAGCTAATTATTTTAAATTTGGATTGCATGAGATTGTAGCTTTCTAACAAGGTATAACTTAAGTCGCTAGCATAAATAGTACCCGATATATATGCGGGTATATCAGACATTTTTCGAAAAATTCCCAAAATACCCCAGTTTTTTTAACGACTTCATATAAATCGCAATTCTAAAGGCCGCTAAAGAGCTAGGAAACTCATTTTTTTATATTTGGATTGCACGAGATTGTAGCTTTCTAACAAGGTATAATTTAAGTAGAATTACCCCAGTTTCTTAACGACTTCATATAAATCGCAATTCTAAAGGCCGCTAAAGAGCTAGGAACTCATTTTCCTAGCTCTCAATGCATGAGATTGTAGCTTTCTAACAAGGTATACACTTAAGTAGCTAGCATAAATAGTACCCGATATATATGCGGGTATATCGGACATTTTTCGCAAAATGTCCCAAAATTACCCCAGTTTTTAACGACTTCATATAAATCCGCAATTTTAAAAGGCCATACAGAGCTAGGACGCTAATTATTTTTAAATTTGGATTGCATGAGATTGTAGCTTTCTACAAGGTATAACTTAAGTAGCTAGCATAACTAGTACCCGATATATATGCGGGTATAATCAGACATTTTTCGAAAAATTCCCAAAATTACCCCAGTTTTTAACGACTTCATATAAATCGCAATTCTAAAGGCCGCTAAAGAGCTAGGAAAACTCATTTTTTTATATTTGGATTGCATGAGATTGTAGCTTTCTAACAAGGTATAACTTAAGTAGCTAGCATATATAGTACCGATATATATGCGGGTATATCGGACATTTTTCGCAAAATGTCCCAAAATTACCCCAGTTTTTAACGACTTCATATAAATCGGCAATTTTAAAAGGCCGTAAAGAGCTAGGAAGCTAATTATTTTTAAATTTGGATTGCATGAGATTGTAGCTTCTAACAAGGTATAACTTAAGTAGCTAGCATAAATAGTACCCGATATATATGCGGGTATATCGGACATTTTTCGAAAAATGTCCCCAAAATTACCCCAGTTTTTAACGACTTCATATAAATCGTAATTCTAAAGGGCCCCTAAAGACCTAGGAAGCTAATTATTTTTAAATTTGGATTGCACTGAGATGTAGCTTTCTGACAAGGTATAAATAGTACCCGATATATATGCGGGTGTATCGGACATTTTTCAAAAAATGTCCCAAAATTACCCCAGTTTTTAACGACTTCATATAAATCGCAATTAAATTTGGATTGCATGAGATTGTAGCTTTCTAACAAGGTATAACTTAAGTAGCTAGCATAATAGTACCCGTTATATATGCGGGTATATCAGACATTTTTCGAAAAATTCCCAAAATTACCCCAGTTTTTAACGACTTCATATAAATCGCAATTCTAAAGGCCGCTCAAGAGCTAGGAAACTAATTTTTTTTATATTTGGATGCATGAGATTGTAGCTTTCTAACAAGGTATATAACTTAAGTAGCTAGCATAAATAGTACCCGATATATATGCGGGTATATCGGACATTTTTCGCAAAATGTCCCAAAATTACCCCAGTTTTTAACGACTTCATATAAATCGCAATTTTAAAAGGCCATAAAGAGCTATGGAAGCTAATTATTTTTAAATTTGGATTGCATGAGATTGTAGCTTTCTGACAAGGTATAACTTAAGTAGCTAGCTTACATAGTACCCGATATATATGCGGGTATATCGGACATTTTTCGAAAAATGTCCCAAAATTACCCCAGTTTTTAACGACTTCATATAAATCGCAATTCTAAAGGCCCCTAAAGACCTAGGAAGCTAATTATTTTTAAATTTGGATTGCATGAGATTGTAGCTTTCTGACAAGGTATAAACTTTCTGACAAGGTATATTGGATTGCATGAGATTGTAGCTTTCTGACAAGGTATAACTTAAGTAGCTAGCTTAAATAGTACCCCGATATATATGCGGGTATATCGGACATTTTTCGAAAAATGTCCCAAAATTACCCCAGTTTTTAACGACTTCATATAAATCGCAATTCTAAAGGCCCCTAAAGACCTAGGAAGCTAATTATTTTTTAAATTTTGGATTGCATGAGATTGTAGCTTTCTAACAAGGTATATTTAAGTAGCTAGCATAAATAGTACCCGATATATATGCGGGTATATCAGACATTTTTCGAAAAATGTCCCAAAATTACCCCAGTTTTTAACGACTTCATATAAATCGCAATTCTAAAGGCCGCTAAAGAGCTAGGAAACTCATTTTTTATATTTGGATTGCATGAGATTGTAGCTTTCTAACAAGGTATAATTTAAGTAGCTAGCATAAATAGTACCCGATATATATGCGGGTATATCGGACATTTTTCGAAAAATTGTCCCAAAATTACCCCAGTTTTTAACGACTTCATATAAATCGCAATTTTAAAAGGCCATAAAGAGCTAGGAAGCTAATTATTTTTAAATTTGGATTGCATGAGATTGTAGCTTTCTAACAAGGTATAACTTAAGATAGCTAGCATAAATAGTACCCGATATATATGCGGGTATATCGGACATTTTCGCAAAATGTCCCAAAATTACCCCAGTTTTTAACGACTTCATATAAATCGCAATTTTAAAAGGCCCTAAAGAGCTAGGAAGCTAAATTTTTTTTATATTTGGATTGCATAAGATTGTAGCTTTCTAACAAGGATTGTAGCTTTCTAACAAGGTATAACTTAAGTAGCTAGCATAAATAGTACCCGATATATATGCGGGTATATCAGACATTTTTCGAAAAATTCCCAAAATTCCCCCAGTTTTTAACGACTTCATATAAATCGCAATTCTAAAGGCCGCTAAAGAGCTAGGAAACTAATTTTTTTATATTTGGATTGCATGAGATTGTAGCTTTCTAACAAGGTATAACTTAAGTAGCTAGCATAAATAGTACCCGATATATATGCGGGTATATCGGACATTTTCGCAAAATGTCCCAAAATTACCCCAGTTTTTAACGACTTCATATAAATCGCAATTTTAAAAGGCCATAAAGAGCTAGGAAGCTAATTATTTTTAAATTTGGATTGCATGAGATTGTAGCTTTCTGACAAGGTATAACTTAAGTAGCTAGCTTAAATAGTACCCGATATATATGCGGGTATATCGGACATTTTTCGAAAAATGTCCCAAAATTACCCCAGTTTTTAACGACTTCATATAAATCGCAATTCTAAAGGCCCCTAAAGACCTAGGAAGCTAATTATTTTTAAATTTGGATTGCATGAGATTGTAGCTTTCTGACAAGGTATAACTTAAGTAGCTAGCATAAATAGTACCCGATATATATGCGGGTATATCGGACATTTTTCAAAAAATGTCCCAAAATTACCCCAGTTTTTAACGACTTCATATAAATCGCAATTTTAAAAGGCCATAAAGAGCTAGGAAGCTAATTATTTTTAAATTTGGATTGCATGAGATTGTAGCTTTCTAACAAGGTATAATTTAAGTAGCTAGCATAAATAGTACCCGATATATATGCGGGTATATCAGACATTTTTCGAAAAATGTCCCAAAATTACCCCAGTTTTTAACGACTTCATATAAATCGCAATTCTAAAGGCCGCTAAAGAGCTAGGAAACTCATTTTTTTATATTTGGATTGCATGAGATTGTAGCTTTCTAACAAGGTATAATTTAAGTAGCTAGCATAAATAGTACCCGATATATATGCGGGTATATCGGACATTTTTCGAAAAATGTCCCAAAATTACCCCAGTTTTTAACGACTTCATATAAATCGCAATTTTAAAAGGCCATAAAGAGCTAGGAAGCTAATTATTTTTAAATTTGGATTGCATGAGATTGTAGCTTTCTAACAAGGTATAACTTAAGTAGCTAGCATAAATAGTACCCGATATATATGCGGGTATATCGGACATTTTTCGCAAAATGTCCCAAAATTACCCCAGTTTTTAACGACTTCATATAAATCGCAATTTTAAAAGGCCCTAAAGAGCTAGGAAGCTAAATTTTTTTTATATTTGGATTGCATAAGATTGTAGCTTTCTAACAAGGTTGTAGCTTTCTAACAAGGTATAACTTAAGTAGCTAGCATAAATAGTACCCGATATATATGCGGGTATATCGGACATTTTTCGCAAAATGTCCCAAAATTACCCCAGCTTTTAACGACTTCATATAAATCGCAATTCTAAAGGCCGCTAAAGAGCTAGGAAGCTAATTATTTTTAAATTTGGATTGCATGAGATTGTAGCTTTCTAACAAGGTATAACTTAAGTAGCTAGCATAAATAGTACCCGATATATATGCGGGTATATCGGACATTTTTCGAAAAATGTCCCAAAATTACCCCAGTTTTTTAACGACTTCATATAAATCGCAATTTTAAAAGGCCCTAAAGAGCTAGGAAGCTAAATTTTTTTTATATTTGGATTGCATGAGATTGTAGCTTTCTAACAAGGTGTAACTTAAGTAGCTAGCATAAATAGTACCCCGATATATATGCGGGTATATCGGACATTTTTCGAAAAATGTCACAAAATTACCCCAGTTTTTAACGACTTCATATAAATCGCAATTCTAAAGGCCGCTAAAGAGCTAGGAAACTAATTTTTTATATTTAGATTGCATGAGATTGTAGCTTTCTAACAAGGTATAACTTAAGTAGCTAGCATAAATAGTACCCGATATATATGCGGGTATATCGGACATTTTTCGCAAAATGTCCCAAAATTACCCCAGCTTTTAACGACTTCATATAAATCGCAATTTTAAAAGGCCATAAAGAGCTAGGAAGCTAATTATTTTTAAATTTGGATTGCATGAGATTGTAGCTTTCTGACAAGGTATAACTTAAGTAGCTAGCATTAATAGTACCCGATATATATGCGGGTATATCGGACATTTTCGCAAAATGTCCCAAAATTACCCCAGTTTTTATCGACTTCATATAAATCGCAATTTTAAAAGGCCATAAAGAGCTAGGAAGCTAATTATTTTTAGCTATATATATATGCGGGTATATCGGACATTTTTCGCAAAATGTCCCAAAATTACCCCAGTTTTTAACGACTTCATATAAATCGCAATTTTAAAAGGCCGTAAAGAGCTAGGAAGCCAATTATTTTTAAATTTGGATTGCATGAGATTGTAGCTTTCTAACAAGTATAACTTAAGTAGCTAGCATAAATAGTACCCGATATATATGCGGGTATATCGGACATTTTCGAAAAATGTCCCAAAATTACCCCAGTTTTTAAACGACTTCATATAAATCGCAATTTTAAAAGGCCCTAAAGAGCTAGGAAGCTAAATTTTTTTTATATTTGGATTGCATGAGATTGTAGCTTTCTAACAAGGTATAACTTAAGTAGCTAGCATAAATAGTACCCGATATATATGCGGGTATATCGACATTTTCGAAAAATGTCACAAAATTACCCCAGTTTTTAACGACTTCATATAAATCGCAATTCTAAAGGCCGCTAAAGAGCTAGGAAACTAATTTTTTATATTTAGATTGCATGAGATTGTAGGTTTCTAACAAGGTATAACTTAAGTAGCTAGCATAAATAGTACCCGATATATATGCAGGTATATCGGAAATTTTTCGAAAATGTCCCAAAATTACCCCAGCTTTTAACGACTTCATATAAATCGCAATTCTAAAGGCCGCTAAAGAGCTAGGAAGCTAATTATTTTAAATTTGGATTGCATGAGATTGTAGCTTTCTAACAAGGTATAATTTAAGTAGAATTACCCCAGTTTTTAACGACTTCATATAAATCGCAATTCTAAAGGCCGCTAAAGAGCTAGGAAACTCATTTTTTTATATTTGGATTGCACGAGATTGTAGCTTTCTAACAAGGTATAACTTAAGTAGCTAGCATAAATAGTACCCGATATATATGCGGTATATCGGACATTTTTCGAATAATGTCCCAAAATTACCCCAGTTTTTAACGACTTCATATAAATCGCAATTTTAAAAGGCCCTAAAGAGCTAGGAAGCTAAATTTTTTTTATATTTGGATTGCATGAGATTGTAGCTTTCTAATATCGGACATTTTTCGAAAAATGTCCCAAAATTACCCCAGTTTTTAACGACTTCATATAAATCGCAATTTTAAAAGGCCCTAAAGAGCTAGGAAGCTAAATTTTTTTTATATTTGGATTGCATGAGATTGTAGCTTTCTAACAAGGTATAACTTAAGTAGCTAGCATAAATAGTACCCGATATATATGCGGGTATATCGGACATTTTTCGAAAAATGTCCACAAAATTACCCCAGTTTTTAACGACTTCATATAAATCGCAATTCTAAAGGCCGCTAAAGAGCTAGGAAACTAATTTTTTATATTTAGATTGCATGAGATTGTAGCTTTCTAACAAGGTATAACTTAAGTAGCTAGCATAAATAGTACCCGATATATATGCAGGTATATCGGAAATTTTTCGAAAAATGTCCCAAAATTACCCCAGCTTTAACGACTTCATATAAATCGCAATTCTAAAGGCCGCTAAAGAGCTAGGAAGCTAATTATTTTTAAATTTGGATTGCATGAGATTGTAGCTTTCTAACAAGGTATAATTTTAAGTAGAATTACCCCAGTTTTTAACGACTTCATATAAATCGCAATTCTAAAGGCCGCTAAAGAGCTAGGAAACTCATTTTTTTATATTTGGATTGCATGAGATTGTAGCTTTCTAACAAGGTATAACTTAAGTAGCTAGCATAAATAGTACCCGATATATATGCGGGTATATCGGACATTTTTCGCAAAATGTCCCAAAATTACCCCAGTTTTTATCGACTTCATATAAATCGCAATTTTAAAAGGCCATAAAAAGCTAGGAAGCTAATTATTTTTAAATTTGGATTGCATGAGATTGTAGCTTTCTAACAAGGTATAACTTAAGTAGCTAGCATAAATAGTACCCGATATATATGCGGGTATATCAGACATTTTTCGAAAAATTCCCAAAATTACCCCAGTTTTTAACGACTTCATATAAATCGCAATTCTAAAGGCCGCTAAAGAGCTAGGGTATATCGGACATTTTTCGCAAAATGTCCCAAAATTACCCCAGCTTTTAACGACTTCATATAAATCGCAATTCTAAAGGCCGCTAAAGAGCTAGGAAGCTAATTATTTTTAAATTTGGATTGCATGAGATTGTAGCTTTCTAACAAGGTATAACTTAAGTAGCTAGCATAAATAGTACCCGATATATATGCGGGTATATCGGACATTTTTCGAAAAATGTCCCAAAATTACCCCAGTTTTTAACGACTTCATATAATCGCAATTTTAAAAGGCCTAAAGAGCTAGGAAGCTAAATTTTTTTTATATTTGGATTGCATGAGATTGTAGCTTTCTAACAAGGTGTAACTTAAGTAGCTAGCATAAATAGTACCCGATATATATGCGGGTATATCGGACATTTTTCGAAAAATGTCACAAAATTACCCCAGTTTTTAACGACTTCATATAAATCGCAATTCTAAAGGCCGCTAAAGAGCTAGGAAACTAATTTTTTATATTTAGATTGCATGAGATTGTAGCTTTCTAACAAGGTATAACTTAAGTAGCTAGCATAAATAGCACCCGATATATATGCGGGTATATCGGACATTTTTCGCAAAATGTCCCAAAATTACCCCAGCTTTTAACGACTTCATATAAATCGCAATTTTAAAAGGCCATAAAGAGCTAGGAAGCTAATTATTTTAAATTTGGATTGCATGAGATTGTAGCTTTCTGACAAGGTATAACTTAAGTAGCTAGCATTAATAGTACCCGATATATATGCGGGTATATCGGACATTTTTCGCAAAATGTCCCAAAATTACCCCAGTTTTTATCGACTTCATATAAATCGCAATTTTAAAAGGCCATAAAGAGCTAGGAAGCTAATTATTTTTAGCTATATATATATGCGGGTATATCGGACATTTTTCGCAAAATGTCCCAAAATTACCCCAGTTTTTAACGACTTCATATAAATCGCAATTTTAAAAGGCCGTAAAGAGCTAGGAAGCCAATTATTTTTAAATTTGGATTGCATGAGATTGTAGCTTTCTAACAAGGTATAACTTAAGTAGCTAGCATAAATAGTACCCGATATATATGCGGGTATATCGGACATTTTTCGAAAAATGTCCCAAAATTACCCCAGTTTTTAACGACTTCATATAAATCGCAATTTTAAAAGGCCCTAAAGAGCTAGGAAGCTAAATTTTTTTTATATTTGGATTGCATGAGATTGTAGCTTTCTAACAAGGTATAACTTAAGTAGCTAGCATAAATAGTACCCGATATATAGGCGGGTATATCGGACATTTTTCGAAAAATGTCACAAAATTACCCCAGTTTTTAACGACTTCATATAAATCGCAATTCTAAAGGCCGCTAAAGAGCTAGGAAACTAATTTTTTATATTTAGATTGCATGAGATTGTAGGTTCTAACAAGGTATAACTTAAGTAGCTAGCATAAATAGTACCCGATATATATGCAGGTATATCGGAAATTTTTCGAAAAATGTCCCAAAATTACCCCAGCTTTTAACGACTTCATATAAATCGCAATTCTAAAGGCCGCTAAAGAGCTAGGAAGCTAATTATTTTTAAATTTGGATTGCATGAGATTGTAGCTTTCTAACAAGGTATAATTTAAGTAGAATTACCCCAGTTTTTAACGACTTCATATAAATCGCAATTCTAAAGGCCGCTAAAGAGCTAGGAAACTCATTTTTTTTATATTGGATTGCACGAGATTGTAGCTTTCTAACAAGGTATAACTTAAGTAGCTAGCATAAATAGTACCCGATATATATGCGGTATATCGGACATTTTTCGAAAAATGTCCCAAAATTACCCCAGTTTTTAACGACTTCATATAAATCGCAATTTTAAAAGGCCCTAAAGAGCTAGGAAACTAAATTTTTTTATATTTGGATTGCATGAGATTGTAGCTTTCTAATATCGGACATTTTTCGAAAAATGTCCCAAAATTACCCCAGTTTTTAACGACTTCATATAAATCGCAATTTTAAAAGGCCCTAAAGAGCTAGGAAGCTAAATTTTTTTTTATTTGGATTGCATGAGATTGTAGCTTTCTAACAAGGTATAACTTAAGTAGCTAGCATAAATAGTACCCGATATATATGCGGGTATATCGGACATTTTTCGAAAAATGTCACAAAATTACCCCAGTTTTTAACGACTTCATATAAATCGCAATTCTAAAGGCCGCTAAAGAGCTAGGAAACTAATTTTTTATATTTAGATTGCATGAGATTGTAGCTTTCTAACAAGGTATAACTTAAGTAGCTAGCATAAATAGTACCCGATATATATGCAGGTATATCGGAAATTTTTCGAAAAATGTCCAAAATTACCCCAGCTTTTAACGACTTCATATAAATCGCAATTCTAAAGGCGCTAAAGAGCTAGGAAGCTAATTATTTTTAAATTTGGATTGCATGAGATTGTAGCTTTCTAACAAGTATAATTTAAGTAGAATTACCCCAGTTTTTAACGACTTCATTCTAAAGGCCGCTAAAGAGCTAGGAAACTCATTTTTTTATATTTGGATTGCATGAGATTGTAGCTTTCTAACAAGGTATAACTTAAGTAGCTAGCATAAATAGTACCCGATATATATGCGGTATATCGGACATTTTTCGCAAAATGTCCCAAAATTACCCCAGTTTTTATCGACTTCATATAAATCGCAATTTTAAAAGGCCATAAAAAGCTAGGAAGCTAATTATTTTTAAATTTGGATTGCATGAGATTGTAGCTTTCTAACAAGGTATAACTTAAGTAGCTAGCATAAATAGTACCCGATATATATGCGGGTATATCAGACATTTTTCGAAAAATTCCCAAAATTACCCCAGTTTTTAACGACTTCATATAAATCGCAATTCTAAAGGCCGCTAAAGAGCTAGGAAACTCATTTTTTTATATTGGATTGCATGAGATTGTAGCTTTCTAACAAGGTATAACTTAAGTAACTAGCATAAATAGTACCCGATATATATGCGGGTATATCGGACATTTTTCGCAAAATGTCCCAAAATTACCCCAGTTTTTAACGACTTCATATAAATCGCAATTTTAAAAGGCCGTAAAGAGCTAGGAAGCCAATTATTTTTAAATTTGGATTGCATGAGATTGTAGCTTTCTAACAAGGTATAACTTAAGTAGCTAGCATAAATAGTACCCGATATATATGCGGGTATATCGGACATTTTTCGAAAAATGTCCCAAAATTACCCCAGTTTTTAACGACTTCATATAAATCGCAATTCTAAAGGCCCCTAAAGACCTAGGAAGCTAATTATTTTTAAATTTGGATTGCAAGAGATTGTAGCTTTCTGACAAGGTATAACTTAAGTAGCTAGCATAGATAGTACCCGATATATATGCGGGTATATCGGACATTTTTCAAAAAATGTCCCAAAATTACCCCAGTTTTTAACGACTTCATATAAATCGCAATTCTAAAGGCCCCTAAAGACCTAGGAAGCTAATTATTTTTAAATTTGGATTGCATGAGATTGTAGCTTTCTGACAAGGTATAACTTAAGTAGCCAGTTTTTAACGACTTCATATAATCGCAATTCTAAAGGCCCCTAAAGACCTAGGAAGCTAATTATTTAATTAAGCTAATTATTTAATTCATGCAATCTAATTAAATTTGGATTGCATGAGATTGTAGCTTTCTAACAAGGTATAACTTAAGTAGCTAGCATAAATAGTACCCGATATATATGCGGGTATATCGGACATTTTTCGCAAAATGTCCCAAAATTACCCCAGTTTTTTAACGACTTTATATAAATCGCAATTCTAAAGGCCGCTAAAAAACCAGGAAACTCATTTTTTATATTTGGATTGCATGAGATTGTTGCTTTCTAACAGGTATAACTTAAGTAGCTAGTATAAATAGTACCCGATATATATGCAGGTATATCGGAAATTTTCGAAAAATGTCCCAAAATTACCCCAGATTTTAACGACTTCATATAAATCGCAATTTTAAAAGGCCATAAAGAGCTAGGAAGCTAATTATTTTTAAATTTGGATTGCATGAGATTGTAGCTTTCTAACAAGGTATAACTTAAGTAGCTAGCATAAATAGTACCCGATATATATGCGGGTATATCGGACATTTTTCGAAAAATGTCCAAAATTACCCCAGTTTTTAACGACTTCATATAAATCGCAATTCTAAAGGCCATAAAGAGCTAGGAAGCTAACTATTTTTAAATTTGGATTGCATGAGATTGTAGCTTTCTAACAAGGTATAACTTAAGTAGCTAGCATAAATAGTACCCGATATATATGCAGGTATATCGGAAATTCATGCATGAGATTGTAGCTTTCTAACAAGGTATAACTTAAGTAGCTAGCATAAATAGTACCCGATATATATGCGGGTATATCAGACATTTTTCGAAAAATGTCCCAAAATTACCCCAGTTTTTAACGACTTCATATAAATCGCAATTCTAAAGGCCATAAAGAGCTAGGAAGCTAATTATTTTTAAATTTGGATTGCATGAGATTGTAGCTTTCTAACAAGGTATAACTTAAGTAGCTAGCATAAATAGTACCCGATATATATGCGGGTATATCGGACATTTTTCGAAAAATGTCCCAAAATTACCCCAGTTTTTTAACGACTTCATATAAATCGCAATTTTAAAAGGCCCTAAAGTGCTAGGAAGCTAAATTTTTTTTATATTTGGATTGCATGAGATTGTAGCTTTCTAACAAGGTATAACTTAAGTAGCTAGCATAAATAGTACCCGATATATATGCGGGTATATCGGACATTTTTCGAAAAATGTCACAAAATTACCCCAGTTTTTAACGACTTCATATAAATCGCAATTCTAAAGGCCGCTAAAGAGCTAGGAAACTAATTTTTTATATTTAGATTGCATGAGATTGTAGCTTTCTAACAAGGTATAACTTAAGTAGCTAGCATAAATAGTACCCGATATTATGCAGGTATATCGGAAATTTTTTCGAAAAATGTCCAAAATTACCCCAGCTTTTAACGACTTCATATAAATCGCAATTCTAAAGGCCGCTAAAGAGCTAGGAAGCTAATTATTTTTAAATTTGGATTGCATGAGATTGTAGCTTTCTAACAAGGTATAATTTAAGTAGCTAGCATAAATAGTACCCGATATATATGCGGGTATATCAGACATTTTTCGAAAAATGTCATAAAAAATGGCATAAATAGTACCCGATATATATGCGGGTATATCAGACATTTTTCGAAAAATTCCCAAAATTACCCCAGTTTTTAACGACTTCATATAAATCGCAATTCTAAAGGCCGCTAAAGAGCTAGGAAACTCATTTTTTATATTTGGATTGCATGAGATTGTAGCTTTCTAACAAGGTATAACTTAAGTAGCTAGCATATATAGTACCCGATATATATGCGGGTATATCGGACATTTTTCGCAAAATGTCCCAAAATTACCCAGTTTTTTAACGACTTCATATAAATCGCAATTTTAAAAGGCCGTAAAGAGCTAGGAAGCTAATTATTTTTAAATTTGGATTGCATGAGATTGTAGCTTTCTAACAAGGTATAACTTAAGTAGCTAGCATAAATAGTACCCGATATATATGCGGGTATATCGGACATTTTTCGAAAAATGTCCCAAAATTACCCCAGTTTTTAACGACTTCATATAAATCGCAATTCTAAAGGCCCCTAAAGACCTAGGAAGCTAATTATTTTTAAATTTGGATTGCATGAGATTGTAGCTTTCTGACAAGGTATAAATAGTACCCGATATATATGCGGGTATATCGGACATTTTTCAAAAAATGTCCCAAAATTACCCCAGTTTTTAACGACTTCATATAAATCGCAATTTTAAAAGGCCATAAAAGAGCTAGGAAGCTAATTATTTTTAAATTTGGATTGCATGAGATTGTAGCTTTCTAACAAGGTATAACTTAAGTAGCTAGCATAAATAGTACCCGATATATATGCGGGTATATCAGACATTTTTCGAAAAATTCCCAAAATTACCCCAGTTTTTAACGACTTCATATAAATCGCAATTCTAAAGGCCGCTAAAGAGCTAGGAAACTCATTTTTTTATATTTGGATTGCACGAGATTGTAGCTTTCTAACAAGGTATAATTTAAGTAGAATTACCCCAGTTTTTAACGACTTCATATAAATCGCAATTCTAAAGGCCGCTAAAGAGCTAGGAAACTCATTTTCCTAGCTCTCATTGCATGAGATTGTAGCTTTCTAACCAGGTATAACTTAAGTAGCTAGCATAAATAGTACCCGATATATATGCGGGTATATCGGACATTTTTCGCAAAATGTCCCAAAATTACCCCAGTTTTTAACGACTTCATATAAATCGCAATTTTAAAAGGCCATAAAGAGCTAGGAAGCTAATTATTTTTAAATTTGGATTGCATGAGATTGTAGCTTTCTAACAAGGTATAACTTAAGTAGCTAGCATAAATAGTACCCGATATATATGCGGGTATATCAGACATTTTTCGAAAAATTCCAAAATTACCCCAGTTTTTAACGACTTCATATAAATCGCAATTCTAAAGGCCGCTAAAGAGCTAGGAAACTCATTTTTTTATATTTGGATTGCATGAGATTGTAGCTTTCTAACAAGGTATAACTTAAGTAGCTAGCATATATAGTACCCGATATATATGCGGGTATATCGGACATTTTTCGCAAAATGTCCCAAAATTACCCCAGTTTTTAACGACTTCATATAAATCGCAATTTTAAAAGGCCGTAAAGAGCTAGGAAGCTAATTATTTTTAAATTTGGATTGCATGAGATTGTAGCTTTCTAACAAGGTATAACTTAAGTAGCTAGCATAAATAGTACCCGATATATATGCGGGTATATCGGACATTTTTCGAAAAATGTCCCAAAATTACCCCAGTTTTTAACGACTTCATATAAATCGCAATTCTAAAGGCCCCTAAAGACCTAGGAAGCTAATTATTTTTAAATTTGGATTGCATGAGATTGTAGCTTTCTGACAAGGTATAAATAGTACCCGATATATATGCGGGTATATCGGACATTTTTCAAAAAATGTCCCAAAATTACCCCAGTTTTTAACGACTTCATATAAATCGCAATTAAATTTGGATTGCATGAGATTGTAGCTTTCTAACAAGGTATAACTTAAGTAGCTAGCATAAATAGTACCCGATATATATGCGGGTATATCAGACATTTTTCGAAAAATTCCCAAAATTACCCCAGTTTTTAACGACTTCATATAAATCGCAATTCTAAAGGCCGCTCAAGAGCTAGGAAACTATTTTTTTTATATTTGGATTGCATGAGATTGTAGCTTTCTAACAAGGTATAACTTAAGTAGCTAGCATAAATAGTACCCGATATATATGCGGGTATATCGGACATTTTTCGCAAAATGTCCCAAAATTACCCCAGTTTTTAACGACTTCATATAAATCGCAATTTTAAAAGGCCATAAAGAGCTAGGAAGCTAATTATTTTTAAATTTGGATTGCATGAGATTGTAGCTTTCTGACAAGGTATAACTTAAGTAGCTAGCTTAAATAGTACCCGATATATATGCGGGTATATCGGACATTTTTCGAAAAATGTCCCAAAATTACCCCAGTTTTTAACGACTTCATATAAATCGCAATTCTAAAGGCCCCTAAAGACCTAGGAAGCTAATTATTTTTAAATTTGGATTGCATGAGATTGTAGCTTTCTGACAAGGTATAACTTTCTGACAAGGTATATTGGATTGCATGAGATTGTAGCTTTCTGACAAGGTATAACTTAAGTAGCTAGCTTAAATAGTACCCGATATATATGCGGGTATATCGGACATTTTTCGAAAAATGTCCCAAAATTACCCCAGTTTTTAACGACTTCATATAAATCGCAATTCTAAAGGCCCCTAAAGACCTAGGAAGCTAATTATTTTTAAATTTGGATTGCATGAGATTGTAGCTTTCTGACAAGGTATAACTTAAGTAGCTAGCATAAATAGTACCCGATATATATGCGGGTATATCGGACATTTTTCAAAAAATGTCCCAAAATTACCCCAGTTTTTAACGACTTCATATAAATCGCAATTTTAAAAGGCCATAAAGAGCTAGGAAGCTAATTATTTTTAAATTTGGATTGCATGAGATTGTAGCTTTCTAACAAGGTATAATTTAAGTAGCTAGCATAAATAGTACCCGATATATATGCGGGTATATCAGACATTTTTCGAAAAATGTCCCAAAATTACCCCAGTTTTTAACGACTTCATATAAATCGCAATTCTAAAGGCCGCTAAAGAGCTAGGAAACTCATTTTTTATATTTGGATTGCATGAGATTGTAGCTTTCTAACAAGGTATAATTTAAGTAGCTAGCATAAATAGTACCCGATATATATGCGGGTATATCGGACATTTTTCGAAAAATGTCCCAAAATTACCCCAGTTTTTAACGACTTCATATAAATCGCAATTTTAAAAGGCCATAAAGAGCTAGGAAGCTAATTATTTTTAAATTTGGATTGCATGAGATTGTAGCTTTCTAACAAGGTATAACTTAAGTAGCTAGCATAAATAGTACCCGATATATATGCGGGTATATCGGACATTTTTCGCAAAATGTCCCAAAATTACCCCAGTTTTTAACGACTTCATATAAATCGCAATTTTAAAAGGCCCTAAAGAGCTAGGAAGCTAAATTTTTTTTATATTTGGATTGCATAAGATTGTAGCTTTCTAACAAGGTTGTAGCTTTCTAACAAGGTATAACTTAAGTAGCTAGCATAAATAGTACCCGATATATATGCGGGTATATCAGACATTTTTCGAAAAATTCCCAAAATTACCCCAGTTTTTAACGACTTCATATAAATCGCAATTCTAAAGGCCGCTAAAGAGCTAGGAAACTAATTTTTTTATATTTGGATTGCATGAGATTGTAGCTTTCTAACAAGGTATAACTTAAGTAGCTAGCATAAATAGTACCCGATATATATGCGGGTATATCGGACATTTTTCGCAAAATGTCCCAAAATTACCCCAGTTTTTAACGACTTCATATAAATCGCAATTTTAAAAGGCCATAAAGAGCTAGGAAGCTAATTATTTTTAAATTTGGATTGCATGAGATTGTAGCTTTCTGACAAGGTATAACTTAAGTAGCTAGCTTAAATAGTACCCGATATATATGCGGGTATATCGGACATTTTTCGAAAAATGTCCCAAAATTACCCCAGTTTTTAACGACTTCATATAAATCGCAATTCTAAAGGCCCCTAAAGACCTAGGAAGCTAATTATTTTTAAATTTGGATTGCATGAGATTGTAGCTTTCTGACAAGGTATAACTTTCTGACAAGGTATATTGGATTGCATGAGATTGTAGCTTTCTGACAAGGTATAACTTAAGTAGCTAGCTTAAATAGTACCCGATATATATGCGGGTATATCGGACATTTTTCGAAAAATGTCCCAAAATTACCCCAGTTTTTAACGACTTCATATAAATCGCAATTCTAAAGGCCCCTAAAGACCTAGGAAGCTAATTATTTTTAAATTTGGATTGCATGAGATTGTAGCTTTCTGACAAGGTATAACTTAAGTAGCTAGCATAAATAGTACCCGATATATATGCGGGTATATCGGACATTTTTCAAAAAATGTCCCAAAATTACCCCAGTTTTTAACGACTTCATATAAATCGCAATTTTAAAAGGCCATAAAGAGCTAGGAAGCTAATTATTTTTAAATTTGGATTGCATGAGATTGTAGCTTTCTAACAAGGTATAATTTAAGTAGCTAGCATAAATAGTACCCGATATATATGCGGGTATATCAGACATTTTTCGAAAAATGTCCCAAAATTACCCCAGTTTTTAACGACTTCATATAAATCGCAATTCTAAAGGCCGCTAAAGAGCTAGGAAACTCATTTTTTATATTTGGATTGCATGAGATTGTAGCTTTCTAACAAGGTATAATTTAAGTAGCTAGCATAAATAGTACCCGATATATATGCGGGTATATCGGACATTTTTCGAAAAATGTCCCAAAATTACCCCAGTTTTTAACGACTTCATATAAATCGCAATTTTAAAAGGCCATAAAGAGCTAGGAAGCTAATTATTTTTAAATTTGGATTGCATGAGATTGTAGCTTTCTAACAAGGTATAACTTAAGTAGCTAGCATAAATAGTACCCGATATATATGCGGGTATATCGGACATTTTTCGCAAAATGTCCCAAAATTACCCCAGTTTTTAACGACTTCATATAAATCGCAATTTTAAAAGGCCCTAAAGAGCTAGGAAGCTAAATTTTTTTTATATTTGGATTGCATAAGATTGTAGCTTTCTAACAAGGTTGTAGCTTTCTAACAAGGTATAACTTAAGTAGCTAGCATAAATAGTACCCGATATATATGCGGGTATATCAGACATTTTTCGAAAAATTCCCAAAATTACCCCAGTTTTTAACGACTTCATATAAATCGCAATTCTAAAGGCCGCTAAAGAGCTAGGAAACTAATTTTTTTATATTTGGATTGCATGAGATTGTAGCTTTCTAACAAGGTATAACTTAAGTAGCTAGCATAAATAGTACCCGATATATATGCGGGTATATCGGACATTTTTCGCAAAATGTCCCAAAATTACCCCAGTTTTTAACGACTTCATATAAATCGCAATTTTAAAAGGCCATAAAGAGCTAGGAAGCTAATTATTTTTAAATTTGGATTGCATGAGATTGTAGCTTTCTGACAAGGTATAACTTAAGTAGCTAGCTTAAATAGTACCCGATATATATGCGGGTATATCGGACATTTTTCGAAAAATGTCCCAAAATTACCCCAGTTTTTAACGACTTCATATAAATCGCAATTCTAAAGGCCCCTAAAGACCTAGGAAGCTAATTATTTTTAAATTTGGATTGCATGAGATTGTAGCTTTCTGACAAGGTATAACTTAAGTAGCTAGCATAAATAGTACCCGATATATATGCGGGTATATCGGACATTTTTCAAAAAATGTCCCAAAATTACCCCAGTTTTTAACGACTTCATATAAATCGCAATTTTAAAAGGCCATAAAGAGCTAGGAAGCTAATTATTTTTAAATTTGGATTGCATGAGATTGTAGCTTTCTAACAAGGTATAATTTAAGTAGCTAGCATAAATAGTACCCGATATATATGCGGGTATATCAGACATTTTTCGAAAAATGTCCCAAAATTACCCCAGTTTTTAACGACTTCATATAAATCGCAATTCTAAAGGCCGCTAAAGAGCTAGGAAGCTAATTATTTTTAAATTTGGATTGCATGAGATTGTAGCTTTCTAACAAGGTATAACTTAAGTAGCTAGCATAAATAGTACCCGATATATATGCGGGTATATCGGACATTTTTCGAAAAATGTCCCAAAATTACCCCAGTTTTTAACGACTTCATATAAATCGCAATTTTAAAAGGCCCTAAAGAGCTAGGAAGCTAAATTTTTTTTATATTTGGATTGCATGAGATTGTAGCTTTCTAACAAGGTGTAACTTAAGTAGCTAGCATAAATAGTACCCGATATATATGCGGGTATATCGGACATTTTTCGAAAAATGTCACAAAATTACCCCAGTTTTTAACGACTTCATATAAATCGCAATTCTAAAGGCCGCTAAAGAGCTAGGAAACTAATTTTTTATATTTAGATTGCATGAGATTGTAGCTTTCTAACAAGGTATAACTTAAGTAGCTAGCATAAATAGTACCCGATATATATGCGGGTATATCGGACATTTTTCGCAAAATGTCCCAAAATTACCCCAGCTTTTAACGACTTCATATAAATCGCAATTTTAAAAGGCCATAAAGAGCTAGGAAGCTAATTATTTTTAAATTTGGATTGCATGAGATTGTAGCTTTCTGACAAGGTATAACTTAAGTAGCTAGCATTAATAGTACCCGATATATATGCGGGTATATCGGACATTTTTCGAAAAATGTCCCAAAATTACCCCAGTTTTTAACGACTTCATATAAATCGCAATTCTAAAGGCCCCTAAAGACCTAGGAAGCTAATTATTTTTAAATTTGGATTGCATGAGATTGTAGCTTTCTGACAAGGTATAACTTAAGTAGCTAGCATAAATAGTACCCGATATATATGCAGGTATATCGGAAATTTTTCGAAAAATGTCCCAAAATTACCCCAGTTTTTAACGACTTCATATAAATCGCAATTTTAACAGGCCATAAAGAGCTAGGAAGCTAATTATTTTTAAATTTGGATTGCATGAGATTGTAGCTTTCTAACAAGGTATAACTTAAGTAGCTAGCATAAATAGTACCCGATATATATGCGGGTATATCGGACATTTTTCGAAAAATGTCCCAAAATTACCCCAGTTTTTAACGACTTCATATAAATCGCAATTCTAAAGGCCATAAAGAGCTAGGAAGCTAATTATTTTTAAATTTGGATTGCATGAGATTGTAGCTTTCTAACAAGGTATAACTTAAGTAGCTAGCATAAATAGTACCCGATATATATGCGGGTATATCGGACATTTTTCGAAAAATGTCCCAAAATTACCCCAGTTTTTAACGACTTCATATAAATCGCAATTTTAAAAGGCCATAAAGAGCTAGGAAGCTAATTATTTTTAAATTTGGATTGCATGAGATTGTAGCTTTCTAACAAGGTATAACTTAAGTAGCTAGCATAAATAGTACCCGATATATATGCGGGTATATCGGACATTTTTCGCAAAATGTCCCAAAATTACCCCAGTTTTTAACGACTTCATATAAATAGCAATTTTAAAAGGCCCTAAAGAGCTAGGAAGCTAAATTTTTTTTATATTTGGATTGCATAAGATTGTACCTTTCTAACAAGGTTGTAGCTTTCTAACAAGGTATAACTTAAGTAGCTAGCATAAATAGTACCCGATATATATGCGGGTATATCGGACATTTTTCGCAAAATGTCCCAAAATTACCCCAGCTTTTAACGACTTCATATAAATCGCAATTCTAAAGGCCGCTAAAGAGCTAGGAAGCTAATTATTTTTAAATTTGGATTGCATGAGATTGTAGCTTTCTAACAAGGTATAATTTAAGTAGCTCGCATAAATAGTACCCGATATATATGCGGGTATATCAGACATTTTTCGAAAAATGTCCCAAAATTACCCCAGTTTTTAACGACTTCATATAAATCGCAATTCTAAAGGCCGCTAAAGAGCTAGGAAACTCATTTTTTTATATTTGGATTGCATGAGATTGTAGCTTTCTAACAAGGTATAACTTAAGTAGCTAGCATAAATAGTACCCGATATATATGCGGGTATATCGGATATTTTTCGAAAAATGTCCCAAAATTACCCCAGTTTTTAACGACTTCATATAAATCGCAATTTTAAAAGGCCCTAAAGAGCTAGGAAGCTAAATTTTTTTTATATTTGGATTGCATGAGATTGTAGCTTTCTAACAAGGTATAACTTAAGTAGCTAGCATAAATAGTACCCGATATATATGCGGGTATATCGGACATTTTTCGAAAAATGTCACAAAATTACCCCAGTTTTTAACGACTTCATATAAATCGCAATTCTAAAGGCCGCTAAAGAGCTAGGAAACTAATTTTTTATATTTAGATTGCATGAGATTGTAGCTTTCTAACAAGGTATAACTTAAGTAGCTAGCATAAATAGTACCCGATATATATGCAGGTATATCGGAAATTTTTCGAAAAATGTCCCAAAATTACCCCAGCTTTTAACGACTTCATATAAATCGCAATTCTAAAGGCCGCTAAAGAGCTAGGAAGCTAATTATTTTTAAATTTGGATTGCATGAGATTGTAGCTTTCTAACAAGGTATAATTTAAGTAGCTAGCATAAATAGTACCCGATATATATGCGGGTATATCAGACATTTTTCGAAAAATGTCCCAAAATTACCCCAGTTTTTAACGACTTCATATAAATCGCAATTCTAAAGGCCGCTAAAGAGCTAGGAAAACTAATTTTTTATATTTGGATTGCATGAGATTGTAGCTTTCTAACAAGGTATAACTTAAGTAGCTAGCATAAATAGTACCCGATATATATGCGGGTATATCGGACATTTTTCGCAAAATGTCCCAAAATTACCCCAGTTTTTAACGACTTCATATAAATCGCAATTTTAAAAGGCCATAAAGAGCTAGGAAGCTAATTATTTTTAAATTTGGATTGCATGAGATTGTAGCTTTCTAACAAGGTATAACTTAAGTAGCTAGCATAAATAGTACCCGATATATATGCGGGTATATCAGACATTTTTCGAAAAATTCCCAAAATTACCCCAGTTTTTAACGACTTCATATAAATCGCAATTCTAAAGGCCGCTAAAGAGCTAGGAAACTCATTTTTTTATATTTGGATTGCATGAGATTGTAGCTTTCTAACAAGGTATAACTTAAGTAGCTAGCATAAATAGTACCCGATATATATGCGGGTATATCGGACATTTTTCGCAAAATGTCCCAAAATTACCCCAGTTTTTAACGACTTCATATAAATCGCAATTTTAAAAGGCCGTAAAGAGCTAGGAAGCTAATTATTTTTAAATTTGGATTGCATGAGATTGTAGCTTTCTAACAAGGTATAACTTAAGTAGCTAGCATAAATAGTACCCGATATATATGCGGGTATATCGGACATTTTTCGAAAAATGTCCCAAAATTACCCCAGTTTTTAACGACTTCATATAAATCGCAATTTTAAAAGGCCATGAAGAGCTAGGAAGCTAATTATTTTTAAATTTGGATTGCATGAGATTGTAGCTTTCTAACAAGGTATAACTTAAGTAGCTAGCATAAATAGTACCCGATATATATGCGGGTATATCGGACATTTTTCAAAAAATGTCCCAAAATTACCCCAGTTTTTAACGACTTCATATAAATCGCAATTTTAAAAGGCCATAAAGAGCTAGGAAGCTAATTATTTTTAAATTTGGATTGCATGAGATTGTAGCTTTCTAACAAGGTATAACTTTAGTAGCTAGCATAAATAGTACCCGATATATATGCGGGTATATCAGACATTTTTCGAAAAATTCCCAAAATTACCCCAGTTTTTAACGACTTCATATAAATCGCAATTCTAAAGGCCGCTAAAGAGCTAGGAAACTCATTTTTTTATATTTGGATTGCATGAGATTGTAGCTTTCTAACAAGGTATAACTTAAGTAGCTAGCATAAATAGTACCCGATATATATGCGGGTATATCGGACATTTTTCGCAAAATGTCCCAAAATTACCCCAGTTTTTAACGACTTCATATAAATCGCAATTTTAAAAGGCCATAAAGAGCTAGGAAGCTAATTATTTTTAAATTTGGATTGCATGAGATTGTAGCTTTCTAACAAGGTATAACTTAAGTAGCTAGCATAAATAGTACCCGATATATATGCGGGTATATCGGACATTTTTCGAAAAATGTCCCAAAATTACCCCAGTTTTTAACGACTTCATATAAATCGCAATTCTAAAGGCCCCTAAAGACCTAGGAAGCTAATTATTTTTAAATTTGGATTGCATGAGATTGTAGCTTTCTGACAAGGTATAACTTAAGTAGCTAGCATAAATAGTACCCGATATATATGCGGGTATATCGGACATTTTTCAAAAAATGTCCCAAAATTACCCCAGTTTTTAACGACTTCATATAAATCGCAATTTTAAAAGGCCATAAAGAGCTAGGAAGCTAATTGTTTTTAAATTTGGATTGCATGAGATTGTAGCTTTCTAACAAGGTATAACTTAAGTAGCTAGCATAAATAGTACCCGATATATAAGCGGGTATATCGGACATTTTTCGCAAAATGTCCCAAAATTACCCCAGTTTTTAACGACTGTATATAAATCGCAATTCTAAAGGCCGCTAAAAAACTAGGAAACTCATTTTTTTATATTTGGATTGCATGAGATTGTTGCTTTCTAACAAGGTATAACTTAAGTAGCTAGCATAAATAGTACCCGATATATATGCAGGTATATCGGAAATTTTTCGAAAAATGTCCCAAAATTACCCCAGTTTTTAACGACTTCATATAAATCGCAATTTTAAAAGGCCATAAAGAGCTAGGAAGCTAATTATTTTTAAATTTGGATTGCATGAGATTGTAGCTTTCTAACAAGGTATAACTTAAGTAGCTAGCATAAATAGTACCCGATATATATGCGGGTATATCGGACATTTTTCGAAAAATGTCCCAAAATTACCCCAGTTTTTAACGACTTCATATAAATCGCAATTCTAAAGGCCATAAAGAGCTAGGAAGCTAATTATTTTTAAATTTGGATTGCATGAGATTGTAGCTTTCTAACAAGGTATAACTTAAGTAGCTAGCATAAATAGTACCCGATATATATGCGGGTATATCGGACATTTTTCGAAAAATGTCCCAAAATTACCCCAGTTTTTAACGACTTCATATAAATCGCAATTTTAAAAGGCCATAAAGAGCTAGGAAGCTAATTATTTTTAAATTTGGATTGCATGAGATTGTAGCTTTCTGACAAGGTATAAATAGTACCCGATATATATGCGGGTATATCGGACATTTTTCAAAAAATGTCCCAAAATTACCCCAGTTTTTAACGACTTCATATAAATCGCAATTTTAAAAGGCCATAAAGAGCTAGGAAGCTAATTATTTTTAAATTTGGATTGCATGAGATTGTAGCTTTCTGACAAGGTATAAATAGTACCCGATATATATGCGGGTATATCGGACATTTTTCAAAAAATGTCCCAAAATTACCCCAGTTTTTAACGACTTCATATAAATCGCAATTTTAAAAGGCCATAAAGAGCTAGGAAGCTAATTATTTTTAAATTTGGATTGCATGAGATTGTAGCTTTCTAACAAGGTATAACTTAAGTAGCTAGCATAAATAGTACCCGATATATATTCGGGTATATCGGACATTTTTCGCAAAATGTCCCAAAATTACCCCAGCTTTTAACGACTTCATATAAATCGCAATTCTAAAGGCCGCTAAAGAGCTAGGAAGCTAATTATTTTTAAATTTGGATTGCATGAGATTGTAGCTTTCTAACAAGGTATAATTTAAGTAGCTCGCATAAATAGTACCCGATATATATGCGGGTATATCAGACATTTTTCGAAAAATGTCCCAAAATTACCCCAGTTTTTAACGACTTCATATAAATCGCAATTCTAAAGGCCGCTAAAGAGCTAGGAAACTCATTTTTTTATATTTGGATTGCATGAGATTGTAGCTTTCTAACAAGGTATAACTTAAGTAGCTAGCATAAATAGTACCCGATATATATGCGGGTATATCGGATATTTTTCGAAAAATGTCCCAAAATTACCCCAGTTTTTAACGACTTCATATAAATCGCAATTTTAAAAGGCCCTAAAGAGCTAGGAAGCTAAATTTTTTTTATATTTGGATTGCATGAGATTGTAGCTTTCTAACAAGGTATAACTTAAGTAGCTAGCATAAATAGTACCCGATATATATGCGGGTATATCGGACATTTTTCGAAAAATGTCACAAAATTACCCCAGTTTTTAACGACTTCATATAAATCACAATTCTAAAGGCCGCTAAAGAGCTAGGAAACTAATTTTTTATATTTAGATTGCATGAGATTGTAGCTTTCTAACAAGGTATAACTTAAGTAGCTAGCATAAATAGTACCCGATATATATGCAGGTATATCGGAAATTTTTCGAAAAATGTCCCAAAATTACCCCAGCTTTTAACGACTTCATATAAATCGCAATTCTAAAGGCCGCTAAAGAGCTAGGAAGCTAATTATTTTTAAATTTGGATTGCATGAGATTGTAGCTTTCTAACAAGGTATAATTTAAGTAGCTAGCATAAATAGTACCCGATATATATGCGGGTATATCAGACATTTTTCGAAAAATGTCCCAAAATTACCCCAGTTTTTAACGACTTCATATAAATCGCAATTCTAAAGGCCGCTAAAGTGCTAGGAAACTCATTTTTTTATATTTGGATTGCATGAGATTGTAGCTTTCTAACAAGGTATAACTTAAGTAGCTAGCATAAATAGTACCCGATATATATGCGGGTATATCGGACATTTTTCGCAAAATGTCCCAAAATTACCCCAGTTTTTAACGACTTCATATAAATCGCAATTTTAAAAGGCCATAAAGAGCTAGGAAGCTAATTATTTTTAAATTTGGATTGCATGAGATTGTAGCTTTCTAACAAGGTATAACTTAAGTAGCTAGCATAAATAGTACCCGATATATATGCGGGTATATCAGACATTTTTCGAAAAATTCCCAAAATTACCCCAGTTTTTAACGACTTCATATAAATCGCAATTCTAAAGGCCGCTAAAGAGCTAGGAAACTCATTTTTTTAT
>NW_027052600.1:0-24197 GCF_958450345.1 Calliphora vicina
ATCTCATGCCATCCAAATATAAAAAATTTAGCTTCCTAGCTCTTTAGGGGCCTTTAGAATTGCGATTTATATGAAGTCGTTGAAAACTGGGGTAATTTTGGACATTTTTCGAAAAATGTCCGATATGCCCGCTTATATAAGAGCTTCCTAGCTCTTTAGGGCCTTTTAAAAATTGCGATTTATATGAAGTCGCTAAAAACTGGGGTAATTTTGGGACATTTTTTGAAAAATGTCCGATGTACCCGCATATATATCGGGTACTATTTATGCTAGCTACATAAGTTATACCTTGTTAGAAAGCTACAATCTCATGCCATCCAAATATAAAAAATTTAGCTTCCTAGCTCTTTAGGGGCCTTTAGAATTGCGATTTATATGAAGTCGTTGAAAACTGGGGTAATTTTGGGACATTTTTCGAAAAATGTCCGATATGCCCGCTTATATATCGGGTACTATTTATGCTAGCTACATAAGTTATACCTTGTTAGAAAGCTACAATCTCATGCCATCCAACTTGGGTAATTTTGGGACATTTTTCGAAAAATGTCCGATATGCCCGCATATATATCGGGTACTATTTATGCTAGCTACATAAGTTATACCTTGTTAGAAAGCTACAATCTCATGCCATCCAAATATAAAAAAACTTAGCTTCCTAGCTCTTTAGGGCCTTTTAAAATTGCGATTTATATGAAGTCGTTAAAAACTGGGGGTAATTTTGGGACATTTTTTGAAAAATTTCCGATATACCCGCATATATATCGGGTACTATTTATGCTAGCTACATAAGTTATACCTTGTTAGAAAGCTACAATCTCATGCCATCCAAATATAAAAAAATTTAGCTTCCTAGCTCTTTAGGGGCCTTTAGAATTGCGATTTATATGAAGTCGTTAAAAACTTGGGTAATTTTGGGACATTTTTCGAAAAATGTCCGATATGCCCGCATATATATCGGGTACTATTTACGCTAGCTACATAAGTTATACCTTGTTAGAAAGCTACAATCTCATGCCATCCAAATGTAAAAAAATTTAGCTTCCTAGCTCTTTAGGGGCCTTTAGAATTGCGATTTATATGAAGTCGTTAAAAACTTGGGTAATTTTGGGACATTTTTCGAAAAATGTCCGATATGCCCGCATATATATCGGGTACTATTTATGCTAGCTACATAAGTTATACCTTGTTAGAAAGCTACAATCTCATGCCATCCAAATATAAAAAAACTTAGCTTCCTAGCTCTTTAGGGCCTTTTAGAATTGCGATTTATATGAAGTCGTTAAAAACTGGGGTAATTTTGGGACATTTTTTTAAAACTTTCCGATATACCCGCATATATATCGGGTACTATTTATGCTAGCTACATAAGTTATACCTTGTTAGAAAGCTACAATCTCATGCCATCCAAATATAAAAAAATTTAGCTTCCTAGCTCTTTAGGGGCCTTTAGAATTGCGATTTATATGAAGTCGTTAAAAACTGGGGTAATTTTGGGAAATTTTTCGAAAAATGTCCGATATACCCGCATATATATCGGGTACTATTTATGCTAGCTACTTAAGTTATACTTTGTTAGAAAGCTACAATCTCATGCCATCCAAATATAAAAAAATTTAGCTTCCTAGCTCTTTAGGGCCTTTTAAAATTGCGATTTATATGAAGTCGCTAAAAACTGGGGTAATTTTGGGACATTTTTTGAAAAATGTCCTATGTACCCGCATATATATCGGGTACTATTTATGCTAGCTACATAAGTTATACCTTGTTAGAAAGCTACAATCTCATGCCATCCAAATATAAAAAATTTAGCTTCCTAGCTCTTTAGGGGCCTTTAGAATTGCGATTTATATGAAGTCGTTGAAAACTGGGGTAATTTTGGGACATTTTTCGAAAAATGTCCGATATGCCCGCTTATATATCGGGTACTATTTAAGCTAGCTACATAAGTTATACCTTGTTAGAAAGCTACAATCTCATGCCATCCAAATATAAAAAAATTTAGCTTCCTAGCTCTTTAGGGGCCTTTAGAATTGCGATTTATATGAAGTCGTTAAAAACTGGGGTAATTTTGGGACATTTTTCGAAAAATGTCCGATATACCCGCATATATATCGGGTACTATTTATGCTATCTACTTAAGTTATACTTTGTTAGAAAGCTACAATCTCATGCCATCCAAATATAAAAAAATTTAGCTTCCTACCTCTTTAGGGCCTTTTAAAATTGCGATTTATATGAAGTCGCTAAAAACTGGGGTAATTTTGGGACATTTTTTGAAAAAATGTCCGATATACCCGCATATATATCGGGTACTATTTATGCTAGCTACATAAGTTATACCTTGTTGGAAAGCTACAATCTCATGCCATCCAAATATAAAAAAATTTAGCTTCCTAGCTCTTTAGGGGCCTTTAGAATTGCGATTTATATGAAATCGTTTAAAAACTTGGGTAATTTTGGGACATTTTTCGAAAAATGTCCGATATACCCGCATATATATCGGGTACTATTTATGCTAGCTACTTAAGTTATACTTTGTTAGAAAGCTACAATCTCATGCCATCCAAATATAAAAAAATTTAGCTTCCTAGCTCTTTAGGGCCTTTTAAAATTGCGATTTATATGAAGTCGCTAAAAACTGGGGTAATTTTGGGACATTTTTTGAAAAATGTCCGATGTACCCGCATATATATCGGGTACTATTTATGCTAGCTACATAAGTTATACCTTGTTAGAAAGCTACAATCTCATGCCATCCAAATATAAAAAATTTAGCTTCCTAGCTCTTTAGGGGCCTTTAGAATTGCGATTTATATGAAGTCGTTGAAAACTGGGGTAATTTTGGGACATTTTTCGAAAAATGTCCGATATGCCCGCTTATATAAGAGCTTCCTAGCTCTTTAGGGCCTTTTAAAATTGCGATTTATATGAAGTCGCTAAAAACTGGGGTAATTTTGGGACATTTTTTGAAAAATGTCCGATGTACCCGCATATATATCGGGTACTATTTATGCTAGCTACATAAGTTATACCTTGTTAGAAAGCTACAATCTCATGCCATCCAAATATAAAAAAATTTAGCTTCCTAGCTCTTTAGGGGCCTTTAGAATTGCGATTTATATGATGTCGTTAAAAACTGGGGGTAATTTTGGGACATTTTTCGAAAAATGTCCGATATACCCGCATATATATCGGGTACTATTTATGCTATCTACTTAAGTTATACTTTGTTAGAAAGCTACAATCTCATGCCATCCAATTTAGCTTCCTAGCTCTTTAGGGGCCTTTAGAATTGCGATTTATATGAAGTCGTTAAAAACTTGGGTAATTTTGGGACATTTTTCGAAAAATGTCCGATATGCCCGCATATATATCGGGTGCTATTTATGCTAGCTACATAAGTTATACCTTGTTAGAAAGCTACAATCTCATGCCATCCAAATGTAAAAAAATTTAGCTTCCTAGCTCTTTAGGGGCCTTTAGAATTGCGATTTATATGAAGTCGTTAAAAACTTGGGTAATTTTGGGACATTTTTCGAAAAATGTCCGATATGCCCGCATATATATCGGGTGCTATTTATGCTAGCTACATAAGTTATACCTTGTTAGAAAGCTACAATCTCATGCCATCCAAATATAAAAAAACTTAGCTTCCTAGCTCTTTAGGGCCTTTTAAAATTGCGATTTATATGAAGTCGTTAAAAACTGGGGTAATTTTGGGACATTTTTTGAAAAAATTCCGATATACCCGCATATATATCGGGTACTATTTATGCTAGCTACATAAGTTATACCTTGTTGGAAAGCTACAATCTCATGCCATCCAAATATAAAAAAATTTAGCTTCCTAGCTCTTTAGGGGCCTTTAGAATTGCGATTTATATGAAGTCGTTAAAAACTTGGGTAATTTTGGGACATTTTTCGAAAAATGTCCGATATACCCGCATATATATCGGGTACTATTTATGCTAGCTACTTACGTTATACTTTGTTAGAAAGCTACAATCTCATGCCATCCAAATATAAAAAAATTTAGCTTCCTAGCTCTTTAGGGCCTTTTAAAATTGCGATTTATATGAAGTCGCTAAAAACTGGGGTAATTTTGGGACATTTTTTGAAAAATGTCCGATGTACCCGCATATATATCGGGTACTATTTATGCTAGCTACATAAGTTATACCTTGTTAGAAAGCTACAATCTCATGCCATCCAAATATAAAAAATTTAGCTTCCTAGCTCTTTAGGGGCCTTTAGAATTGCGATTTATATGAAGTCGTTAAAAACTGGGGTAATTTTGGGACATTTTTCGAAAAATGTCCGATATACCCGCATATATATCGGGAACTATTTATGCTATCTACTTAAGTTATACTATGAAGTCGTTGAAAACTGGGGTAATTTTGGGACATTTTTCGAAAAATGTCCGATATGCCCGCATATATATCGGGTGCTATTTATGCTAGCTACATAAGTTATACTTTGTTAGAAAGCTACAATTTCATGCCATCCAAATATAGAAAAATTAAGCTTCCTAGCTCTTTAGGGGCCTTTAGAATTGCGATTTATATGAAGTCGTTAAAAACTGGGGTAATTTTGGGACATTTTTCGAAAAATGTCCGATATACCCGCATATATATCGGGTAATATTTATGCTAGCTACATAAGTTATACCTTTTTGGAAAGCTACAATCTCATGCCATCCAAATATAAAAAAATTTAGCTTCCTAGCTCTTTAGGGCCTTTTAAAATTTCGATTTATATGAAGTCGTTAAAAACTGGGGTAATTTTGGGACATTTTTTGAAAAATGTCCGATATACCCGCATATATATCGGGTAGTATTTATGCTAGCTACATAAGTTATACCTTGTTGGAAAGCTACAATCTCATGCCATCCAAATATAAAAAAATTTAGCTTCCTAGCTCTTTAGGGGCCTTTAGAATTGCGATTTATATGAAGTCGTTAAAAACTTGGGTAATTTTGGGACATTTTTCGAAAAATGTCCGATATGCCCGCATATATATCGGGTGCTATTTATGCTAGCTACATAAGTTATACCTTGTTAGAAAGCTACAATCTCATGCCATCCAAATGTAAAAAAATTTAGCTTCCTAGCTCTTTAGGGGCCTTTAGAATTGCGATTTATATGAAGTCGTTAAAAACTTGGGTAATTTTGGGACATTTTTCGAAAAATGTCCGATATGCCCGCATATATATCGGGTGCTATTTATGCTAGCTACATAAGTGATACCTTGTTAGAAAGCTACAATCTCATGCCATCCAAGTGTAAAAAAATTTAGCTTCCTAGCTCTTTAGGGGCCTTTAGAATTGCGATTTATATGAAGTCGTTAAAAACTTGGGTAATTTTGGGAAATTTTTCGAAAAATGTCCGATATGCCCGCGTATATATCGGGTACTATTTATGCTAGCTACATAAGTTATACCTTGTTAGAAAGCTACAATCTCATGCCATCCAAATATAAAAAAACTTAGCTTCCTAGCTCTTTAGGGCCTTTTAAAATTGCGATTTATATGAAGTCGTTAAAAACTGGGGTAATTTTGGGACATTTTTTGAAAAATTTCCGATATACCCGCATATATATCGGGTACTATTTATGCTAGCTACATAAGTTATACCTTGTTGGAAAGCTACAATCTCATGCCATCCAAATATAAAAAAATTTAGCTTCCTAGCTCTTTAGGGCCTTTTAAAATTGCGATTTATATGAAGTCGTTAAAAACTGGGGTAATTTTGGGACATTTTTTGAAAAATGTCCGATATACCCGCATATATATCGGGTACTATTTATGCTAGCTACATAAGTTATACCTTGTTAGAAAGCTACAATCTCATGCCATCCAAATGTAAAAAAATTTGGCTTCCTAGCTCTTTAGGGCCTTTTAAAATTGCGATTTATATGAAGTCGTTAAAAACTGGGGTAATTTTGGGACATTTTTTGAAAAATGTCCGATATACCCGCATATATATCGGGTACTATTTATGCTAGCTACATAAGTTATACCTTGTTAGAAAGCTACAATCTCATGCCATCCAAATATAAAAAAATTTAGCTTCCTAGCTCTTTAGGGCCTTTTAAAATTGCGATTTATATGAAGTCGTTAAAAACTTGGGTAATTTTGGGACATTTTTCGAAAAATGTCCGATATGCCCGCATATATATCGGGTACTATTTATGCTAGCTACTTAAGTTATACTTTGTTAGAAAGCTACAACCTCATGCCATCCAAATATAGAAAAATTAAGCTTCCTAGCTCTTTAGCGGCCTTTAGAATTGCGATTTATATGAAGTCGTTAAAAACTGGGGTAATTTTGGGACATTTTTCGAAAAATGTCCGATATACCCGCATATATATCGGGTACTATTTATGCTAGCTACATAAGTTATACCTTGCTAGAAAGCTACAATCTCATGCCATCCAAATATAAAAAAATTTGGCTTCCTAGCTCTTTAGGGCCTTTTAAAATTGCGATTTATATGAAGTCGTTAAAAACTGGGGTAATTTTGGGACATTTTTTGAAAAATGTCCGATATACCCGCATATATATCGGGTACTATTTATGCTAGCTACATAAGTTATACCTTGTTAGAAAGCTACAATCTCATGCCATCCAAATATAAAAAAATTTAGCTTCCTAGCTCTTTAGGGGCCTTTAGAATTGCGATTTATAGAAGTCGTTAAAAACTGGGGTAATTTTGGGACATTTTTCGAAAAATGTCCGATATACCCGCATATATATCGGGTACTATTTATGCTAGCTACTTAGGTTATACTTTGTTAGAAAGCTACAATCTCATGCCATCCAAATATAAAAAAACTTAGCTTCCTAGCTCTTTAGGGCCTTTTAAAATTGCGATTTATATGAAGTCGTTAAAAACTGGGGTAATTTTGTGACATTTTTTGAAAAATTTCCGATATACCCGCATATATATCGGGTACTATTTATGCTAGCTACATAAGTTATACCTTGTTGGAAAGCTACAATCTCATGCCATCCAAATATAAAAAAATTTAGCTTCCTAGCTCTTTAGGGCCTTTTAAAATTTCGATTTATATGAAGTCGTTAAAAACTGGGGTAATTTTGGGACATTTTTTGAAAAATGTCCGATATACCCGCATATATATCGGGTACTATTTATGCTAGCTACATAAGTTATACCTTGTTGGAAAGCTACAATCTCATGCCATCCAAATATAAAAAAATTTAGCTTCCTAGCTCTTTAGGGGCCTTTAGAATTGCGATTTATATGAAGTCGTTAAAAACTTGGGTAATTTTGGGACATTTTTCGAAAAATGTCCGATATGCCCGCATACATATCGGGTACTATTTATGCTAGCTACATAAGTTATACCTTGTTAGAAAGCTACAATCTCATGCCATCCAAATGTAAAAAAATTTAGCTTCCTAGCTCTTTAGGGGCCTTTAGAATTGCGATTTATAGAAGTCGTTAAAAACTGGGGTAATTTTGGGACATTTTTCGAAAAATGTCCGATATACCCGCATATATATCGGGTACTATTTATGCTAGCTACTTAGGTTATACTTTGTTAGAAAGCTACAATCTCATGCCATCCAAATATAAAAAAACTTAGCTTCCTAGCTCTTTAGGGCCTTTTAAAATTGCGATTTATATGAAGTCGTTAAAAACTGGGGTAATTTTGTGACATTTTTTGAAAAATTTCCGATATACCCGCATATATATCGGGTACTATTTATGCTAGCTACATAAGTTATACCTTGTTGGAAAGCTACAATCTCATGCCATCCAAATATAAAAAAATTTAGCTTCCTAGCTCTTTAGGGCCTTTTAAAATTGCGATTTATATGAAGTCGTTAAAAACTGGGGTAATTTTGGGACATTTTTTGAAAAATGTCCGATATACCCGCATATATATCGGGTACTATTTATGCTAGCTACATAAGTTATACCTTGGTGGAAAGCTACAATCTCATGCCATCCAAATATAAAAAAATTTAGCTTCCTAGCTCTTTAGGGGCCTTTAGAATTGCGATTTATATGAAGTCGTTAAAAACTTGGGTAATTTTGGGACATTTTTCGAAAAATGTCCGATATGCCCGCATACATATCGGGTACTATTTATGCTAGCTACATAAGTTATACCTTGTTAGAAAGCTACAATCTCATGCCATCCAAATGTAAAAAAATTTAGCTTCCTAGCTCTTTAGGGGCCTCTAGAATTGCGATTTATATGAAGTCGTTAAAAACTTGGGTAATTTTGGGACATTTTTCGAAAAATGTCCGATATGCCCGCATACATATCGGGTACTATTTATGCTAGCTACATAAGTTATACCTTGTTAGAAAGCTACAATCTCATGCCATCCAAATGTAAAAAAATTTAGCTTCCTAGCTCTTTAGGGGCCTCTAGAATTGCGATTTATATGAAGTCGTTAAAAACTTGGGTAATTTTGGGACATTTTTCGAAAAATGTCCGATATGCCCGCATACATATCGGGTACTATTTATGCTAGCTACATAAGTTATACCTTGTTAGAAAGCTACAATCTCATGCCATCCAAATGTAAAAAAATTTAGCTTCCTAGCTCTTTAGGGGCCTTTAGAATTGCGATTTATATGAAGTCGTTAAAAACTGGGGTAATTTTGGGACATTTTTCGAAAAATGTCCGATATACCCGCATATATATCGGGTACTATTTATGCTAGCTACTTAAGTTATACTTTGTTAGAAAGCTACAATCTCATGCCATCCAAATATAGAAAAATTTAGCTTCCTAGCTCTTTAGGGGCCTTTAGAATTGCGATTTATATGAAGTCGTTAAAAACTTGGGTAATTTTGGGACATTTTTCGAAAAATATCCGATATGCCCGCATATATATCGGGTACTATTTATGCTAGCTACATAAGTTATACCTTGTTAGAAAGCTACAATCTCATGCCATCCAAATATAAAAAAATTTAGCTTCCTAGCTCTTTAGGGGCCTTTAGAATTGCGATTTATATGAAGTCGTTAAAAACTGGGGTAATTTTGGGACATTTTTCGAAAAATGTCCGATATACCCGCATATATATCGGGTACTATTTATGCTAGCTACATAAGTTATACCTTGTTAGAAAGCTACAATCTCATGCCATCCAAATATAAAAAAATTTAGCTTCCTAGCTCTTTAGGGGCCTTTAGAATTGCGATTTATATGAAGTCGTTAAAAACTGGGGTAATTTTGGGACATTTTTCGAAAAATGTCCGATATACCCGCATATATATCGGGTACTATTTATGCTAGCTACTTAAGTTATACTTTGTTAGAAAGCTACAATCTCATGCCATCCAAATATAGAAAAATTTAGCTTCCTAGCTCTTTAGGGGCCTTTAGAATTGCGATTTATATGAAGTCGTTAAAAACTGGGGTAATTTTGGGACATTTTTCGAAAAATGTCCGATATACCCGCATATATATCGGGTACTATTTATGCTAGCTACTTAAGTTATACTTTGTTAGAAAGCTACAATCTCATGCCATCCAAATATAAAAAAAATTAGCTTCCTAGCTCTTTAGGGCCTTTTAAAATTGCGATTTATATGAAGTCGTTAAAAACTGGGGTAATTTTGGGACATTTTTTGAAAAATGTCCGATATACCCGCATATATATCGGGTACTATTTATGCTAGCTACATAAGTTATACCTTGTTAGAAAGCTACAATCTCATGCCATCCAAATATAAAAAAATTTGGCTTTCTAGCTCTTTAGGGCCTTTTAAAATTGCGATTAATATGAAGTCGTTAAAAACTGGGGTAATTTTGGGACATTTTTTGAAAAATGTCCGATATACCCGCATATATATCGGGTACTATTTATGATAGCTACATAAGTTATACCTTGTTAGAGAGCTACAATCTCATGCCATCCAAATATAAAAAAATTTAGCTTCCTAGCTCTTTAGGGGCCTTTAGAATTGCGATTTATATGAAGTCGTTAAAAACTTGGGTAATTTTGGGACATTTTTCGAAAAATGTCCGATATGCCCGCATACATATCGAGTACTATTTACGCTAGCTACATAAGTTATACCTTGTTAGAAAGCTACAATCTCATGCCATCCAAATGTAAAAAAATTTAGCTTCCTAGCTCTTTAGGGGCCTCTAGAATTGCGATTTATATGAAGTCGTTAAAAACTTGGGTAATTTTGGGACATTTTTCGAAAAATGTCCGATATGCCCGCATATATATCGGGTACTATTTATGCTAGCTACATAAGTTATACCTTGTTAGAAAGCTACAATCTCATGCCATCCAAATATAAAAAAACTTAGCTTCCTAGCTCTTTAGGGCCTTTTAAAATTGCGATTTATATGAAGTCGTTAAAAACTGGGGTAATTTTGGGACATTTTTTGAAAAATTTCCGATATACCCGCATATATATCGGGTACTATTTATGCTAGCTACATAAGTTATACCTTGTTAGAAAGCTACAATCTCATGCCATCCAAATATAAAAAAAATTAGCTTCCTAGCTCTTTAGGGCCTTTTAAAATTGCGATTTATATGAAGTCGTTAAAAACTGGGGTAATTTTGGGACATTTTTTGAAAAATGTCCGATATACCCGCATATATATCGGGTACTATTTATGCTAGCTACATAAGTTATACCTTGTTAGAAAGCTACAATCTCATGCCATCCAAATATAAAAAAATTTGGCTTCCTAGCTCTTTAGGGCCTTTTAAAATTGCGATTTATATGAAGTCGTTAAAAACTTGGGTAATTTTGGGACATTTTTCGAAAAATGTCCGATATACCCGCATATATATCGGGTACTATTTATGATAGCTACATAAGTTATACCTTGTTAGAGAGCTACAATCTCATGCCATCCAAATATAAAAAAAATTAGCTTCCTAGCTCTTTAGGGGCCTTTAGAATTGCGATTTATATGAAGTCGTTAAAAACTTGGGTAATTTTGGGACATTTTTCGAAAAATGTCCGATATACCCGCATATATATCGGGTACTATTTATGCTAGCTACATAAGTTATACCTTGTTAGAAAGCTACAATCTCATGCCATCCAAATATAAAAAAATTTGGCTTCCTAGCTCTTTAGGGCCTTTTAAAATTGCGATTTATATGAAGTCGTTAAAAACTAGGGTAATTTTGGGACATTTTTCTCATGCCATCCAAATATAAAAAAAATTAGCTTCCTAGCTCTTTAGGGCCTTTTAAAATTGCGATTTATATGAAGTCGTTAAAAACTGGGGTAATTTTGGGACATTTTTTGAAAAATGTCCGATATACCCGCATATATATCGGGTACTATTTATGCTAGCTACATAAGTTATACCTTGTTAGAAAGCTACAATCTCATGCCATCCAAATATAAAAAAAATTGGCTTCCTAGCTCTTTAGGGCCTTTTAAAATTGCGATTTATATGAAGTCGTTAAAAACTGGGGTAATTTTGGGACATTTTTTGAAAAATGTCCGATATACCCGCATATATATCGGGTACTATTTATGCTAGCTACATAAGTTATACCTTGTTAGAGAGCTACAATCTCATGCCATCCAAATATATAAAAATTTAGCTTCCTAGCTCTTTAGGGGCCTTTAGAATTGTGATTTATATGAAGTCGTTAAAAACTTGGGTAATTTTGGGACATTTTTCGAAAAATGTCCGATATACCCGCATATATATCGGGTACTATTTATGCTAGCTACATAAGTTATACCTTGTTAGAAAGCTACAATCTCATGCCATCCAAATATAAAAAAATTTGGCTTCCTAGCTCTTTAGGGCCTTTTAAAATTGCGATTTATATGAAGTCGTTAAAAACTGGGGTAATTTTGGGACATTTTTTGAAAAATGTCCGATATACCCGCATATATATCGGGTACTGTTTATGCTAGCTACATAAGTTATACCTTGTTAGAAAGCTACAATCTCATGCCATCCAAATATAAAAAAACTTAGCTTCCTAGCTCTTTAGGGCCTTTTAAAATTGCGATTTATATGAAGTCGTTAAAAACTGGGGTAATTTTGGGACATTTTTTGAAAAATTTCCGATATACCCGCATATATATCGGGTACTATTTATGCTAGCTACATAAGTTATACCTTGTTAGAAAGCTACAATCTCATGCCATCCAAATATAAAAAAACTTAGCTTCCTAGCTCTTTAGGGCCTTTTAAAATTGCGATTTATATGAAGTCGTTAAAAACTGGGGTAATTTTGGGACATTTTTTGAAAAATGTCCGATATACCCGCATATATATCGGGTACTATTTATGCTAGCTACATAAGTTATACCTTGTTAGAAAGCTACAATCTCATGCCATCCAAATATAAAAAAACTTAGCTTCCTAGCTCTTTAGGGCCTTTTAAAATTGCGATTTATATGAAGTCGTTAAAAACTGGGGTAATTTTGGGACATTTTTTGAAAAATTTCCGATATACCCGCATATATATCGGGTACTATTTATGCTAGCTACATAAGTTATACCTTGTTAGAAAGCTACAATCTCATGCCATCCAAATATAAAAAAACTTAGCTTCCTAGCTCTTTAGGGCCTTTTAAAATTGCGATTTATATGAAGTCGTTAAAAACTGGGGTAATTTTGGGACATTTTTTGAAAAATGTCCGATATACCCGCATATATATCGGTTACTATTTATGCTAGCTACATAAGTTATACCTTGTTAGAAAGCTACAATCTCATGCCATCCAAATATAAAAAAATTTGGCTTCCTAGCTTTTTAGGGCCTTTTAAAATTGCGATTTATATGAAGTCGTTAAAAACTGGGGTAATTTTGGGACATTTTTTGAAAAATGTCCGATATACCCGCATATATATCGGGTACTATTTATGCTAGCTACATAAGTTATACCTTGTTAGAGAGCTACAATCTCATGCCATCCAAATATAAAAAAATTTAGCTTCCTAGCTTTTTAGGGGCCTTTAGAATTGCGATTTATATGAAGTCGTTAAAAACTTGGGTAATTTTGGGACATTTTTCGAAAAATGTCCGATATACCCGCATATATATCGGGTACTATTTATGCTAGCTACATAAGTTATACCTTGTTAGAAAGCTACAATCTCATGCCATCCAAATATAAAAAAATTTGGCTTCCTAGCTCTTTAGGGCCTTTTAAAATTGCGATTTATATGAAGTCGTTAAAAACTGGGGTAATTTTGGGACATTTTTTGAAAAATGTCCGATATACCCGCATATATATCGGGTACTATTTATGCTAGCTACATAAGTTATACCTTGTTAGAAAGCTACAATCTCATGCCATCCAAATATAAAAAAACTTAGCTTCCTAGCTCTTTAGGGCCTTTTAAAATTGCGATTTATATGAAGTCGTTAAAAACTGGGGTAATTTTGGGACATTTTTTGAAAAATTTCCGATATACCCGCATATATATCGGGTACTATTTATGCTAGCTACATAAGTTATACCTTGTTAGAAAGCTACAATCTCATGCCATCCAAATATAAAAAAAATTAGCTTCCTAGCTCTTTAGGGCCTTTTAAAATTGCGATTTATATGAAGTCGTTAAAAACTGGGGTAATTTTGGGACATTTTTTGAAAAATGTCCGATATACCCGCATATATATCGGGTACTATTTATGCTAGCTACATAAGTTATACCTTGTTAGAAAGCTACAATCTCATGCCATCCAAATATAAAAAAATTTGGCTTCCTAGCTTTTTAGGGCCTTTTAAAATTGCGATTTATATGAAGTCGTTAAAAACTGGGGTAATTTTGGGACATTTTTTGAAAAATGTCCGATATACCCGCATATATATCGGGTACTATTTATGCTGGCTACATAAGTTATACCTTGTTAGAGAGCTACAGTCTCATGCCATCCAAATATAAAAAAATTTAGCTTCCTAGCTCTTTAGGGGCCTTTAGAATTGCGATTTATATGAAGTCGTTAAAAACTTGGGTAATTTTGGGACATTTTTCGAAAAATGTCCGATATACCCGCATATATATCGGGTACTATTTATGCTAGCTACATAAGTTATACCTTGTTAGAAAGCTACAATCTCATGCCATCCAAATATAAAAAAATTTGGCTTCCTAGTTCTTTAGGGCCTTTTAAAATTGCGATTTATATGAAGTCGTTAAAAACTGGGGTAATTTTGGGACATTTTTTGAAAAATGTCCGATATACATAAGTTATACCTTGTTAGAGAGCTACAATCTCATGCCATCCAAATATAAAAAAATTTAGCTTCCTAGCTCTTTAGGGGCCTTTAGAATTGCGATTTATATGAAGTCGTTAAAAACTTGGGTAATTTTGGGACATTTTTCGAAAAATGTCCGATATACCCGCATATATATCGGGTACTATTTATGCTAGCTACATAAGTTATACCTTGTTAGAAAGCTACAATCTCATGCCATCCAAATATAAAAAAATTTGGCTTCCTAGCTCTTTAGGGCCTTTTAAAATTGCGATTTATATGAAGTCGTTAAAAACTGGGGTAATTTTGGGACATTTTTTGAAAAATGTCCGATATACCCGCATATATATCGGGTACTATTTATGCTAGCTACATAAGTTATACCTTGTTAGAAAGCTACAATCTCATGCCATCCAAATATAAAAAAACTTAGCTTCCTAGCTCTTTAGGGCCTTTTAAAATTGCGATTTATATGAAGTCGTTAAAAACTGGGGTAATTTTGGGACATTTTTTGAAAAATTTCCGATATACCCGCATATATATCGGGTACTATTTATGCTAGCTACATAAGTTATACCTTGTTAGAAAGCTACAATCTCATGCCATCCAAATATAAAAAAACTTAGCTTCCTAGCTCTTTAGGGCCTTTTAAAATTGCGATTTATATGAAGTCGTTAAAAACTGGGGTAATTTTGGGACATTTTTTGAAAAATGTCCGATATACCCGCATATATATCGGGTACTATTTATGCTAGCTACATAAGTTATACCTTGTTAGAAAGCTACAATCTCATGCCATCCAAATATAAAAAAACTTAGCTTCCTAGCTCTTTAGGGCCTTTTAAAATTGCGATTTATATGAAGTCGTTAAAAACTGGGGTAATTTTGGGACATTTTTTGAAAAATTTCCGATATACCCGCATATATATCGGGTACTATTTATGCTAGCTACATAAGTTATACCTTGTTAGAAAGCTACAATCTCATGCCATCCAAATATAAAAAAACTTAGCTTCCTAGCTCTTTAGGGCCTTTTAAAATTGCGATTTATATGAAGTCGTTAAAAACTGGGGTAATTTTGGGACATTTTTTGAAAAATGTCCGATATACCCGCATATATATCGGTTACTATTTATGCTAGCTACATAAGTTATACCTTGTTAGAAAGCTACAATCTCATGCCATCCAAATATAAAAAAATTTGGCTTCCTAGCTTTTTAGGGCCTTTTAAAATTGCGATTTATATGAAGTCGTTAAAAACTGGGGTAATTTTGGGACATTTTTTGAAAAATGTCCGATATACCCGCATATATATCGGGTACTATTTATGCTAGCTACATAAGTTATACCTTGTTAGAGAGCTACAATCTCATGCCATCCAAATATAAAAAAATTTAGCTTCCTAGCTTTTTAGGGGCCTTTAGAATTGCGATTTATATGAAGTCGTTAAAAACTTGGGTAATTTTGGGACATTTTTCGAAAAATGTCCGATATACCCGCATATATATCGGGTACTATTTATGCTAGCTACATAAGTTATACCTTGTTAGAAAGCTACAATCTCATGCCATCCAAATATAAAAAAATTTGGCTTCCTAGCTCTTTAGGGCCTTTTAAAATTGCGATTTATATGAAGTCGTTAAAAACTGGGGTAATTTTGGGACATTTTTTGAAAAATGTCCGATATACCCGCATATATATCGGGTACTATTTATGCTAGCTACATAAGTTATACCTTGTTAGAAAGCTACAATCTCATGCCATCCAAATATAAAAAAACTTAGCTTCCTAGCTCTTTAGGGCCTTTTAAAATTGCGATTTATATGAAGTCGTTAAAAACTGGGGTAATTTTGGGACATTTTTTGAAAAATTTCCGATATACCCGCATATATATCGGGTACTATTTATGCTAGCTACATAAGTTATACCTTGTTAGAAAGCTACAATCTCATGCCATCCAAATATAAAAAAAATTAGCTTCCTAGCTCTTTAGGGCCTTTTAAAATTGCGATTTATATGAAGTCGTTAAAAACTGGGGTAATTTTGGGACATTTTTTGAAAAATGTCCGATATACCCGCATATATATCGGGTACTATTTATGCTAGCTACATAAGTTATACCTTGTTAGAAAGCTACAATCTCATGCCATCCAAATATAAAAAAATTTGGCTTCCTAGCTTTTTAGGGCCTTTTAAAATTGCGATTTATATGAAGTCGTTAAAAACTGGGGTAATTTTGGGACATTTTTTGAAAAATGTCCGATATACCCGCATATATATCGGGTACTATTTATGCTGGCTACATAAGTTATACCTTGTTAGAGAGCTACAGTCTCATGCCATCCAAATATAAAAAAATTTAGCTTCCTAGCTCTTTAGGGGCCTTTAGAATTGCGATTTATATGAAGTCGTTAAAAACTTGGGTAATTTTGGGACATTTTTCGAAAAATGTCCGATATACCCGCATATATATCGGGTACTATTTATGCTAGCTACATAAGTTATACCTTGTTAGAAAGCTACAATCTCATGCCATCCAAATATAAAAAAATTTGGCTTCCTAGTTCTTTAGGGCCTTTTAAAATTGCGATTTATATGAAGTCGTTAAAAACTGGGGTAATTTTGGGACATTTTTTGAAAAATGTCCGATATACATAAGTTATACCTTGTTAGAGAGCTACAATCTCATGCCATCCAAATATAAAAAAATTTAGCTTCCTAGCTCTTTAGGGGCCTTTAGAATTGCGATTTATATGAAGTCGTTAAAAACTTGGGTAATTTTGGGACATTTTTCGAAAAATGTCCGATATACCCGCATATATATCGGGTACTATTTATGCTAGCTACATAAGTTATACCTTGTTAGAAAGCTACAATCTCATGCCATCCAAATATAAAAAAATTTGGCTTCCTAGCTCTTTAGGGCCTTTTAAAATTGCGATTTATATGAAGTCGTTAAAAACTGGGGTAATTTTGGGACATTTTTTGAAAAATGTCCGATATACCCGCATATATATCGGGTACTATTTATGCTAGCTACATAAGTTATACCTTGTTAGAAAGCTACAATCTCATGCCATCCAAATATAAAAAAACTTAGCTTCCTAGCTCTTTAGGGCCTTTTAAAATTGCGATTTATATGAAGTCGTTAAAAACTGGGGTAATTTTGGGACATTTTTTGAAAAATTTCCGATATACCCGCATATATATCGGGTACTATTTATGCTAGCTACATAAGTTATACCTTGTTAGAAAGCTACAATCTCATGCCATCCAAATATAAAAAAACTTAGCTTCCTAGCTCTTTAGGGCCTTTTAAAATTGCGATTTATATGAAGTCGTTAAAAACTGGGGTAATTTTGGGACATTTTTTGAAAAATTTCCGATATACCCGCATATATATCGGGTACTATTTATGCTAGCTACATAAGTTATACCTTGTTAGAAAGCTACAATCTCATGCCATCCAAATATAAAAAAAATTAGCTTCCTAGCTCTTTAGGGCCTTTTAAAATTGCGATTTATATGAAGTCGTTAAAAACTGGGGTAATTTTGGGACATTTTTTGAAAAATGTCCGATATACCCGCATATATATCGGGTACTATTTATGCTAGCTACATAAGTTATACCTTGTTAGAAAGCTACAATCTCATGCCATCCAAATATAAAAAAATTTGGCTTCCTAGCTTTTTAGGGCCTTTTAAAATTGCGATTTATATGAAGTCGTTAAAAACTGGGGTAATTTTGGGACATTTTTTGAAAAATGTCCGATATACCCGCATATATATCGGGTACTATTTATGCTAGCTACATAAGTTATACCTTGTTAGAGAGCTACAGTCTCATGCCATCCAAATATAAAAAAATTTAGCTTCCTAGCTCTTTAGGGGCCTTTAGAATTGCGATTTATATGAAGTCGTTAAAAACTTGGGTAATTTTGGGACATTTTTCGAAAAATGTCCGATATACCCGCATATATATCGGGTACTATTTATGCTAGCTACATAAGTTATACCTTGTTAGAAAGCTACAATCTCATGCCATCCAAATATAAAAAAATTTGGCTTCCTAGCTCTTTAGGGCCTTTTAAAATTGCGATTTATATGAAGTCGTTAAAAACTGGGGTAATTTTGGGACATTTTTTGAAAAATGTCCGATATACCCGCATATATATCGGGTACTATTTATGCTAGCTACATAAGTTATACCTTGTTAGAAAGCTACAATCTCATGCCATCCAAATATAAAAAAACTTAGCTTCCTAGCTCTTTAGAGCCTTTTAAAATTGCGATTTATATGAAGTCGTTAAAAACTGGGGTAATTTTGGGACATTTTTTGAAAAATGTCCGATATACCCGCATATATATCGGGTACTATTTATGCTAGCTACATAAGTTATACCTTGTTAGAGAGCTACAATCTCATGCCATCCAAATATAGAAAAATTTAGCTTCCTAGCTCTTTAGGGGCCTTTAGAATTGCGATTTATATGAAGTCGTTAAAAACTTGGGTAATTTTGGGACATTTTTCGAAAAATGTCCGATATACCCGCATATATATCGGGTACTATTTATGCTAGCTACATAAGTTATACCTTGTTAGAAAGCTACAATCTCATGCCATCCAAATATAAAAAAATTGGCTTCCTAGCTCTTTAGGGCCTTTTAAAATTGCGATTTATATGAAGTCGTTAAAAACTGGGGTAATTTTGGGACATTTTTTGAAAAATGTCCGATATACCCGCATATATATCGGGTACTATTTATGCTAGCTACATAAGTTATACCTTGTTAGAGAGCTACAATCTCATGCCATCCAAATATAAAAAAATTTAGCTCCTAGCTCTTCAGGGCCTTTTAAAATTGCGATTTATATGAAGTCGTTAAAAACTTGGGTAATTTTGGGACATTTTTTGAAAAATGTCCGATATACCCGCATATATATCGGGTACTATTTATGCTAGCTACATAAGTTATACCTTGTTAGAAAGCTACAATCTCATGCCATCCAAATATAAAAAAACTTAGCTTCTAGCTCTTTAGGCCTTTTAAAATTGCGATTTATATGAAGTCGTTAAAAACTGGGGTAATTTTGGGACATTTTTTGAAAATTTCGATATACCCGCATATATATCGGGTACTATTTATGCTAGCTACATAATTATACCTTGCTAGAAAGCTACAATCTCATGCCATCCAAATGTAAAAAATTTAGCTTCCTAGCTCTTTAGGGGCCTTTAGAATTGCGATTTATATGAAGTCGTTTAAAAACTGGGGTAATTTTGGGACATTTTTCGAAATGTCGATATACCCGCATATATATCGGGTACTATTTATGCTAGCTACTTAAGTTATACTTTGTTAGAAAGCTACAATCTCATGCCATCCAAATATAGAAAAATTTAGCTTCCTAGCTCTTTAGGGGCCTTAGAATTGCGATTTATATGAAGTCGTTAAAAACTTGGGTAATTTTGGGACATTTTTCGAAAATGTCCGATATACCCGCATATATATCGGGTACTATTTATGGCTAGCTACTTAAGTTATACTTTGTTAGAAAGCTACAATCTCATGCCATCCAAATATAGAAAAATTAAGCTTCCTAGCTCTTTAGGGCCTTTAGAATTGCGATTTATATGAAGTCGTTAAAAACTGGGTAATTTTTGGGACATTTTTCGAAAAATGTCCGATATACCCGCATATATATCGGGTACTATTTATGCTAGCTACATAAGTTATACCTTGTTAGAAAGCTACAATCTCATGCCATCCAAATATAAAAAAAACTTAGCTTCTAGCTCTTTAGGGCCTTTTAAAATTGCGATTTTATATGAAGTCGTTAAAAACTGGGGTAATTTTGGGACATTTTTGAAAAATTTCCGATATACCCGCATATATATCGGGTACTATTTATGCTAGCTACATAAGTTATACCTTGTTAGAAAGCTACAATCTCATGCCATCCAAATATAAAAAAAATTAGCTTCCTAGCTCTTTAGGGCCTTTTAAAATTGCGATTTATATGAAGTCGTTAAAAACTGGGGTAATTTTGGGACATTTTTTGAAAAATGTCCGATATACCCGCATATATATCGGGTACTATTTATGCTAGCTACATAAGTTATACCTTGTTAGAAAGCTACAATCTCATGCCATCCAAATATAAAAAAATTTGGCTTCCTAGCTCTTTAGGGCCTTTTAAAATTGCGATTAATATGAAGTCGTTAAAAACTGGGGTAATTTTGGGACATTTTTTGAAAAATTGTCCGATATACCCGCATATATATCGGGTACTATTTATGATAGCTACATAAGTTATACCTTGTTAGAGAGCTACAATCTCATGCCATCCAAATATAAAAAAATTTAGCTTCCTAGCTCTTTAGGGGCCTTTAGAATTGCGATTTATATGAAGTCGTAAAAAACCTTGGGTAATTTTTGGGACATTTTTCGAAAAATGTCCGATATGCCCGCATACATATCGAGTACTATTTACGCTAGCTACATAAGTTATACCTTGTTAGAAAGCTACAATCTCATGCCATCCAAATGTAAAAAAATTTAGCTTCCTAGCTCTTTAGGGGCCTCTAGAATTGCGATTTATATGAAGTCGTTAAAAACTTGGGTAATTTTGGGACATTTTTCGAAAAATGTCCGATATGCCCGCATATATATCGGGTACTATTTATGCTAGCTACATAAGTTATACCTTGTTAGAAAGCTACAATCTCATGCCATCCAAATATAAAAAAACTTAGCTTCCTAGCTCTTTAGGGCCTTTTAAAATTGCGATTTATATGAAGTCGTTAAAAACTGGGGTAATTTTGGGACATTTTTTGAAAATTTCGATATACCCGCATATATATCGGGTACTATTTATGCTAGCTACATAAGTTATAACCTTGTTAGAAAGCTACAATCTCATGCCATCCAAATATAAAAAAAATTAGCTTCCTAGCTCTTTAGGGCCTTTTAAAATTGCGATTTATATGAAGTCGTTAAAAACTGGGGTAATTTTGGGACATTTTTTGAAAAATGTCCGATATACCGCATATATATCGGGGTACTATTTATGCTAGCTACATAAGTTATACCTTGTTAGAAAGCTACAATCTCATGCCATCCAAATATAAAAAATTTGGCTTCCTAGCTCTTTAGGGCCTTTAAAATTGCGATTTATATGAAGTCGTTAAAAACTTGGGTAATGTTGGGACATTTTTTCGAAAAATGTCCGATATACCCGCATATATATCGGGTACTATTTATGATAGCTACATAAGTTATACCTTGTTAGAGAGCTACAATCTCATGCCATCCAAATATAAAAAAAATTAGCTTCCTAGCTCTTTAGGGGCCTTTAGAATTGCGATTTATATGAAGTCGTTAAAAACTTGGGTAATTTTGGACATTTTTTCGAAAAATGTCCGATATACCCGCATATATATCGGGTACTATTTATGCTAGCTAATAAGTTATACCTTGTTAGAAAGCTACAATCTCATGCCATCCAAATATAAAAAAATTGGCTTCCTAGCTCTTTAGGCCTTTTAAAATTGCGATTTATATGAAGTCGTTAAAAACTAGGGTAATTTTGGGACATTTTTCTCATGCCATCCAAATATAAAAAAAATTAGCTTCCTAGTAGCTCTTTAGGGCCTTTTAAAATTGCGATTTATATGAAGTCGTTAAAAACTGGGGTAATTTTGGGACATTTTTTGAAAAATGTCCGATATACCCGCATATATATCGGGTACTATTTATGCTAGCTACATAAGTTATACCTTGTTAGAAAGCTACAATCTCATGCCATCCAAATATAAAAAAATTTGGCTTCCTAGCTCTTTAGGGCCTTTTAAAATTGCGATTTATATGAAGTCGTTAAAAACTGGGGTAATTTTGGGACATTTTTCGAAAAATGTCCGATATACCCGCATATATATCGGGTACTATTTATGCTAGCTACATAAGTTATACCTTGTTAGAAAGCTACAATCTCATGCCATCCAAATATAAAAAAATTTGGCTTCCTAGCTCTTTAGGGCCTTTTAAAATTGCGATTTATATGAAGTCGTTAAAAACTGGGGTAATTTTGGGACATTTTTTGAAAAATGTCCGATATACCCGCATATATATCGGGTACTATTTATGCTAGCTACATAAGTTATACCTTGTTAGAAAGCTACAATCTCATGCCATCCAAATATAAAAAAACTTAGCTTCCTAGCTCTTTAGGGCCTTTTAAAATTGCGATTTATATGAAGTCGTTAAAAACTGGGGTAATTTTGGGACATTTTTGAAAAATTTCCGATATACCCGCATATATATCGGGTACTATTTATGCTAGCTACATAAGTTATACCTTGTTAGAAAGCTACAATCTCATGCCATCCAAATATAAAAAAACTTAGCTTCCTAGCTCTTTAGGGCCTTTTAAAATTGCGATTTATATGAAGTCGTTAAAAACTGGGGTAATTTTGGGACATTTTTTGAAAATGTCCGATATACCCGCATATATATCGGGTACTATTTATGCTAGCTACATAAGTTATACCTTGTTAGAAAGCTACAATCTCATGCCATCCAAATATAAAAAAACTTAGCTTCCTAGCTCTTTAGGGCCTTTTAAAATTGCGATTTATATGAAGTCGTTAAAAACTGGGGTAATTTTGGGACATTTTTTGAAAAATTTCCGATATACCCGCATATATATCGGGTACTATTTATGCTAGCTACATAAGTTATACCTTGTTAGAAAGCTACAATCTCATGCCATCCAAATATAAAAAAACTTAGCTTCCTAGCTCTTTAGGGCCTTTTAAAATTGCGATTTATATGAAGTCGTTAAAAACTGGGGTAATTTTGGGACATTTTTTGAAAAATGTCCGATATACCCGCATATATATCGGTTACTATTTATGCTAGCTACATAAGTTATACCTTGTTAGAAAGCTACAATCTCATGCCATCCAAATATAAAAAATTTGGCTTCCTAGCTTTTTAGGGCCTTTTAAAATTGCGATTTATATGAAGTCGTTAAAAACTGGGGTAATTTTGGGACATTTTTTGAAAAATGTCCGATATACCCGCATATATATCGGGTACTATTTATGCTAGCTACATAAGTTATACCTTGTTAGAGAGCTACAATCTCATGCCATCCAAATATAAAAAAATTTAGCTTCCTAGCTCTTTAGGGGCCTTTAGAATTGCGATTTATATGAAGTCGTTAAAAACTTGGGTAATTTTGGGACATTTTTCGAAAATGTCCGATATACCCGCATATATATCGGGTACTATTTATGCTAGCTACATAAGTTATACCTTGTTAGAAAGCTACAATCTCATGCCATCCAAATATAAAAAAATTTGGCTTCCTAGCTCTTTAGGGCCTTTTAAAATTGCGATTTATATGAAGTCGTTAAAAACTGGGGTAATTTTGGGACATTTTTTGAAAAATGTCCGATATACCCGCATATATATCGGGTACTATTTATGCTAGCTACATAAGTTATACCTTGTTAGAAAGCTACAATCTCATGCCATCCAAATATAAAAAAACTTAGCTTCCTAGCTCTTTAGGGCCTTTTAAAATTGCGATTTATATGAAGTCGTTAAAAACTGGGGTAATTTTGGGACATTTTTTGAAAAATTTCCGATATACCCGCATATATATCGGGTACTATTTATGCTAGCTACATAAGTTATACCTTGTTAGAAAGCTACAATCTCATGCCATCCAAATATAAAAAAAATTAGCTTCCTAGCTCTTTAGGGCCTTTTAAAATTGCGATTTATATGAAGTCGTTAAAAACTGGGGTAATTTTGGGACATTTTTTGAAAAATGTCCGATATACCCGCATATATATCGGGTACTATTTATGCTAGCTACATAAGTTATACCTTGTTAGAAAGCTACAATCTCATGCCATCCAAATATAAAAAAATTTGGCTTCCTAGCTTTTTAGGGCCTTTTAAAATTGCGATTTATATGAAGT